>NC_057804.1:563697834-563997834 GCF_018294505.1 Triticum aestivum
AATGCGGTTTGTATCTCTCACACACACCCACGTAGGTGGGGGATGTGCACGAAGAGAGGAGGTGCATGCACGGCGCATGTACTCCCGTCTCTTTCCCAACCACACCCGCGCGGGTACATGGTGGAGCTCATTTCTGTACGAAAAAGGCAGCCCACGTGGTAATTTGGCACGTGTACTGGTTGTCCACTTTGTGGAGGGAGGATCGTCTACCACGGGTGAACAAACAAATTGCGACTTGACGCGTTATGTTAAATTAAAAAAAGAGGCAAACCATGTGGGGCCTACCTTAGAGGCAAGGCTCTATACACTGGAGTACTTTTGATGTGTCCCGTCAACTCTCGGAACAAGGAGAAGCTTGCTTAGTACGCCGTCTCCCCCCCCCACGGGCGCGGTGGCTCGCAGGATGAGGTGAAGCTTGCTCTGCCTTACGCCTGCTCCCTCGCCCATGCGCGCGGTGGCTCGCAAGATGAGGAGAAAAATTTACTACTCCCTCCATTTACTCCTCGTCCCTACTACCTTGGTTATAGAGATTATGTCATGTTGTTTGGAATATATATGTCCCTTAGTAGATTTCAATATGAACTACTAGTACATACTCCAAACACTGATGTATATAGACGTATTTTAGAGTGTAGATTCACTCATTTTGCTCCGTATGTAGCACTCTCCCTCGCCCCTCGACCCTCGTGCACGTGGTGGACGTGCAGCAATTCATTCGATCTCATATAGCCAGAACGATATATACTGCACTACCATTATTGCTCGACTTCTCGAAGAGGCGAAGAGCCAATCGCAAGGTTAATATTTTGGAGATGCCAAGCGCAAGGTTATAGGAGAACGAGTAGTAGGTGCCGCGTCATTTATAAATAAAGTTTTTTTTCTTCAGTGGCACGTACACAATATGATAGGTTCATATGGAGAGAAAAGGAAACCGCTCCACTATATACATAGTCAGGACAGGCCAGCCTACACGGTTGCTTGTTGGGGTTGCTCTCTTCACACTCTCTCGCACAAAACGACTGTGGCCACATCTCTAACATCCCGGTGGATCACGTCCGCTTGGGGAAGGGGTGGATGCTTAGTGTAGATGCGGTGGCCTTCGCCGATGGCGAAAACCCACTGCCGGCACGTCCCGATCAGGGGTCCCCGCCGTTCTCTCCCAAGAAGTCGGTGAGGTTGCCTTTATCCCTTGCTCACTGCCGCGACGTGGGCAGTTGCCGCCTCCCGCCGCCCTCCTCAAGGTTGAGCTACGTCCGTCAGGTACAACTTCCTTTACAGCCAGCTTGCACCACTGCTCCAGCTGCCCACATCACTCCCTGTGGATATTTCTCTACTTCTTTGCCCCGCACATACCTCTACTGGCTTCTACGTACTGTATTTGTGATGAGTTTATGTCTCATCAACTAGTCCCAGTAATCTTATTCTAATCACGCTTCTGCAATTTCTTTGCCACAGGGATGCTCATATTGATTTTGGTGAAACTGCACAAAATGATCCGATGGTCAAAAGGTTGCAAGCTTCATTTATTAGGAAGCTCGAACATTGTGAGCAAATTGACGCCTGGTCAGGGTTCACGGTTCAAGGGCTAGGGACTGCATGGATCGTTTTTTCATTTAGCTGCCTCTGTTCCAAAATAAGTGTCAACTTTAGTAGTAGTACAACTTTGTACTAAAGTTTGCACAAAGTTGAGACACTTATTTTGGAACGGAGGGAGTACATATTTGCTATGATCTGTCAATCATTGAGATGCAATATCATGCATGTTATTCTCCTTTGTATTTGATGAAATGTAGCAACGGGCAACCTTGGACGCAAGATACATGTAACAAAAGCTGGAAGCTTCATAGCATTGTAGAAATTTATCTCGCTGATAAATTACAGTACGTACTATAGTAGTACTTCCACCGTTCCTAAATATAAGTCTTTGTAGAGATTTCACCATGAACCACATGCGGATATATATAGATGCATTTTAAGTGTAGATTAATTTACTTTGTTCCGTATGTAGTTCACCTAGTGGAATCTCTACAAAGACTTATCTACTTGTAATAGCTACCCCCACTACTAGGAATTCTCTATCCTCTCCTTTAGCCACATCATCAAAATTAATGTAGCCATTAGATGAACTAAATCAGTCCATAATAGCCGTCTGATCTAGACATTGAGAGGCTGCGCACTAAGCCACCTGCAAGCATGCAGAAATACCATGGCATGCATGTGAGTGGGTTTTAAATCACATCAACATGTCTACATGCAAGCATGCACCGGTAGCATGCATGCAAGTGAGCTTTTAAGTCCCATTAACATGTCAAAAAGAAAAATATAATCCCATTATGCAGTAGGACTTGGCTGATCTTTTTTCCTTATGTGGGATGATCTAAATGATGATGGGAGTTTATTTAGTTTGGCTACCACATTTGTCATGCGGTTATAGAGTTTTTTTTAGTTCTATGAAATCGATAATTTTGCACAGAGAGATATACGCTGTTCCGCGGCAACGCGCGGGGACTCATCTAGTAATATTTAGGAACGGAGGGAGTACTATGTAAAGAATTAGGTGTCGCACGGTGATAGTGTGAGGTGGGCCATGTAATCAATGAGCCTACGTGTTTTCACTGCTCTTGCACTCCTCCGCTGCAAGAATGGAGAAAATTGTAATCTAGTAGTGGTACCTCCTTTCGCCAAAAGCATGGGACATCCAGCAGTCCTACCACCTCAGTAATAAAGACCAATGAGCCGTAAAATCACATAGACCCAGTAGTAAGTTGGACGGACGAAGCAACCATCACTCTTGCGCCAGTGAGAGGTCGCGTCCGCTCTGCCCGGGCATGAATGCGGCACCGATTCTTTGGAGCGGCGCTAACCGTTTCGGGCGGGAAGCGCGCGCGGGCAATGGAGGGGCTTTGGGTGGGCCAGGCTGGTCAGGAGCGGGCGTGGCAGCTGTCTGCACGTCCCTACCGGACACGCCCAGAAACGAGAGGATGCACCGACTCTCATGGCTAAAATCGTACACTACACACCATCTCTCTGTAGGAGTAGGTCGATCTGTCGCTCTCTCTAACACACACATGTTGTTAAACACACACATGCACACGCACGCACCTTGGTCCCGTTGCACCTTCTAACATGACTTATTACACCTAGACGGAGGGAGTAGTAAGTATACGAGATACGGTGGCACACTGACTTAAGTCGAATACAAGTGCCCAAAATTTGTGTGCATGTTATAATAAGGATTCACTTAAAATAGTACGTGAGCGAACAGTGGGATCAATTGGACAGTGTTCCCGAGCAGTAGCGAGATGTGTGAGGTAAGATACACTGCTGGCGCTTTTAATTTTTCTTATTAATTTTTTTGTTTCACCCTCTGACTGGTGGGACCCAACGTACTACGTGGAGAGAGGTAAGGTGACTAAGGCTGCATTATTTCTGCACCACTGTGGATAGTCTTACCACCAAAGCCACATGACACGATTATGATTGAAACCCCAATGACTCCCAACACACAAAAAAACACGGCATGCTTGTCACACGAATGCAGGAATGTATAAAAGGTTATTTTCCTCTCGTTGAACATAACGGGAGGGTTGTGTAGCTCGTTAGCCTGTTCGCTCATCAAACTTGAGGTCTCGGGTTCGATAAATAAACTTGAGCATAATTTGTGCCAGGAGGATTCTTTGACTGGTCAAAATGTTTTCTAGGGTTTGCATGCTTCACACTCTATCTCTAGTATCTATATACACGCTGGAGCCTCAGCGCTTTGTAGTTGCTCTCTTCACACTCTCTCGCCCTCTCCCGCTGGAGCCTCAGCGCTTGTAGTTGCTCTCTTCACACTCTCTCGCCCTCTCCAGACTAAACAAGACTTTGTTGGCCTCTCTCTCCCCTCACTGCTGCTCAAAGAGCCGGCAGGATCCGTCCTCCGGGTAGGGAAGGAGGCTTAACGCTGTTGCTGTCGGCGAGGGAGGGAATCTACTATCGGCGCAGCTATTCACTTTCCACCACAGCGGTGGCGCGGGAGGGCCTCCGACCCCTTCTTCTTCGCCGCCGTCCCCGTCGCCCACCGAACCACGCCCAAGAACCTTAAGGTATAATTTACTTACTCCACATGCATTGCTCTAGCTGCATGTATACCATGAATCTAGGACGTGGTTCAAAGAGGAAAGGAGTGGGGGAAAGTAGTGGGAAAAGTTGTATATAGCATGAATCTAGGACGTGGTTCAAAGAGGAAATGAAGGGGGAAAGTTGTATAGCATGAATCTAGGACGTGGTTCAAAGAGCAAAGGAATGGGGGAAAGTAGTGGGGAAAGTTGTATCGCATAAATCTAGGACGTGGTTCAAAGAGGAAAGGAAGGGGCGAAAGTACTAGTTCAAAAAGGAAAGGAAGGGACAAGGCTGTAGAGTTTGAGGAGGACTAGATTTGCTGCGCTCACATAGGGAAAGGTGTCTAAAGATAAAAAAACTGGGACCAACACAAATATGCTCCTTGGTTGTTTGTTCTTTCTTGCAATAGACTGTGCATGACCATAGTACATTGGTAGATGCACATGGTGCTGGTGCATCCACTGTCCCGTGCAACTCATTAGTTGTTGTTAATCTAAGGCCCTGTTTGGTTAAAAACTCCCTAGTCCCTACCTGCTTGGTTCCAGGGGCTAAACATGGACTAGAGGTTATTAAATGACATGCTAAAATACCATGTTACCCCTAGTGATGAACTAATAGAGACAAGGTGCGATGCATGACAGGGGCAACTGTTGGAAAAAGTCCCAAAAAGACTCCCTCGGGGTCTTCTTTCTTTAGTCCCAAATGCCCACTTTTAGTCCCTAAAAGTCCCTCCTGTTTGGTTTAGATGGGACTGACACAGAGTTTTTTTAGTCCCTACACCAAAATGTCCCTGTAAACAAACACCCTCTAATAATGCCGCTGGAAAATTGATGCAATGCCACCGTTAAAAGCAAATTACATGTTTAACAAATTTTATTGTTAATATTATCTCTATGTTAATATTAATCAATGCCACCATTTGAGAAATGCTACTGTCTTGCTTTCTTTCCCATTTAGATAAGGTAGATGCTTCTTTTTGTTGGCTTTTGTGTCATCCACCGTTATTGACCACTAATTGTTTCCTTTGCACCTCTGTGTAAACAGGGTTATCTACTTCACCTCGTTGCCATTGTGACCTTTTGTTGCACTACACAAAACACTTTTGTTTTAAGAGTGTTTTGTGCAGTTCAACCAAAATGCCACACCGACAACGTTGCTTGATTGCTTGATCTTAGTGGAACTGCACAAGAGGAGATCTTACTTCCTATCCGTGTTGGCAAATTTGGTTCAGATCTTCTTGTGAGTTGTTTGAATTCCGCATCATGAGAGGTCAGTCCTAGCCTTCTTTCACATGATTCTGCAGTGTGCTTTCATATGTTGTGCTACTTGTACGATAATGTTGCTTGATTTTAGTGAACTGCACAAATGGAGACAAGACTTCCAATCTGTATGTGCACTGTCATATCCCATTGAGGTAAGATAAGGATATTTCACAACTGTTGGCCTGTATTTTGCCACTTTCATCAGAAAATTAAGTTTAGTACTATACTTGTGCTCCCTAATTGACATGCCAAATCTTACATTGAAGGCGAAGCTTGTCTGTTATTGAACCAAGTGATGAAGGGGAAGAACAAGCGGAAGAAAAACAAAAATCAACTCTCGGTGTTGCAATGAGGCACTGGAACTATGATGACACAAGTAATGATATAGTTTTGCATCTTAATTTATTGCTATGGCTGGAACGAGCAATTGTTTTGCCACTGATTTGATGCCACTCTTAATGTAATACATAATTATCTCTACTTGTGCAAACAAGGATCCTCTTTGAAGATACCATATATTTTAGTGGAACTGCACAAGAAGATGTTGGAAACACTAAACTAATCGAGGAGTATATAGTAAGCATGGCCACCACCGTAGATAGCAACAGATGGTTCCGGAGAAGTGCTTGATCTGTATGCTCTACACAATAAGCCTCCTGACAAAGGTTGGTACTCGCCCACTTATTTCATCCATATGATTGAGCTTTGTCATCTCTATTGGTGTTGTGCTACTGTTGAGATACTGTCATGAAAAAGTGGTATTGTCCTTGAGAAGTGCTTCATATGTGCTGTTTTAAATATTTCCTTTCCTTTTTTTCAAGCAAACAAGGATGCTAGCATTTAGTAGTCCTCTTGTCTTTGCACAATAGGATCATCTTCCTCTGAAGAAGAATATGGAGTATGTGAAGTGAGTAGTTCTGATTATGCCAGGATGAAGAAGCCCTGTCTATATTCTCATCAAAAGGAGCAGTTGAAGGATGGTTACATTACTCCCCACATGACCAAACTAACTTCAGCTCAGAAGGACTGACAAATCTCCATTTTTTTGCTCTGATGCGCGAGTACAATGTTGTTCTAGGATTCTTTCTGGTGAGTTCCATTTTTCTAAAAGTGTGCTCTACATGGACCATGTAAGAGCCTGTTGAAACTGTCAATTCATAGTGCAGTTCGCTTTATACTAATCACTTTTTTGTATTTGTGCAACCAAGGGTGCTCAGCTTGATTTCAATGGGAAGTGCACAAAATGTTCATGAATACATCAAATCATTCATTTCCACCACAAGAAAGGAGGTGCCGATAAGTTCAAGGGTTGCAACATATAAGGGCGAAATCATACAAGCTACGCGCGAATTTGGTTGATTTTGGTGGAACTGCACAAAAAGAATGGCTGGTTTATTTACCACGAGGTGTCATGTCAATGTCCAAACTGATGGCAAACCCTGCCCATTCCACAATCGTAGGCATTTGATATTTTGGAATGGGACAACCTTGTCAAATTTTGCTCATTGATTTTAGCAAGACATGCGCTTGATATTTTCGAATGGGACGCCCTTTGCTGTCAGCGGCGTCGATCAATTTTTTCTTTATTCTTTAGTTTTGAAGTAAATATTGCCTCTGAGATGTGAGTGGGTGAGATGTATAATCATCGATTGTTTTGAATTTTCTCTATGAATTGCCAACCCTATGTGTTTGATTGCAATGTACAGAAACGCTAAAAAGCTGCTCAAACTCTTTGTACTCCTTCTGTTCCTTTTTACTTCGCACATTGTGAAAGTGCATACTTTTTTGTATAAGATTGGTCAAAGTAGAGATACTTTGACTGCAGACAAAACTTATATGCAGACTAGAAAGGACTGGAGGGAGTACATGTGAAACTGCTGCAAACGAGGTGATCACCCTGGGAATAATGCTAGTACGTTTTGTTTTGCATGTTCATCCAATGCCAGTGATACAGGAATTCAAAATAATCAAAATAAATTCATTCATACACGGTCGGATTTCATATAAACATGCCAGATTTAATTACATTTCATACATTCTTCAACTAAAAAGGGGTGCGCTGGAGGTATAATTAATTAACCGAAGCTACCCACCTGTGTCCCGCTAAGCCGAATAGAAGCTTTAGTTACTTAACTGCAGGTGCAGTTGCATAACTGACATGTGGCCTATTGGGCCCACGTGTTAGTCAGCCAACTGCACCAGCAGTTAAGTAGAAGCAGCGTTCTTCTCCAGCGCAGCTCTCTGACTCCACGTCGCTGCCAAGAAGCTAACCAGCCATCAATGGTCAACCCGCCTAGCTTGGCTTCAATCGGAGGGTAGCAGCGGTGGCCTTACTTGGACCCGAGCGGTGGTGACCTACCGTGTTCTACTCTTCCTTGTTTTCTGTGTGGCGCGGCCTCGTTGGCAGCGGGGCGGGGCCTCGGCGGAACGGGCGATGTCCTCTGTCTCGTTGCCAGCGGGTGGCGCCTCGGTGGAGAGGTGGAAATCCTTCCCCCATGTTGCCGGCAAGGTGGGGCCTTGGCTGAGCCGGCGATGTCCTCTGCCTCCTTATTGGTGGGGCAGGGCCTCGGCGGAGCCGGCGGTGTCCTCTACCTTGTTGTTGGCACCGCGGGGCCTCGATGGAGCAGGGCCTCATCGACGCCAGTGGAGCGGGGACTCGTCGGAGCCGACATTGTCCTCTGCCTCATCCTCGGTCTCGCCAAACAACGCCTCGCCTGCTTCATCGCCCTCTTTGGTAGCCTCTTTGTAGGCGGCTGCAGCCTCCGCCACCCACATGCGGTACCGCCAGCGCTCGAGGCGGCCCTTGCGGGCAGAGCGGTAGGAGTCGAGCAGCGCCTCCTGCTCCGCCCGCTCCGCGGCGATCTGCTCCTCCACCTGCAGGTGCTCCTGGAGGAGATGGTGGTTGTAGACCGCATCGGCCTGCGCCCTGCGGAACCATTGTTGAGGAAATCGTTAACTGGTTACTGCTCGGTTGGCTAGCGAGTAGGAGATTAATAGGCTAATCGGCAAGTTAATCGGCCATTTAATTAATTAATCGGACGATTTATTAGTTTATCAGCTACTCGGTGACCCTAGGAGTAGGGTTAATCGGCAAGTTAACTGGTTAATCGGACGAATTCCTGAACAGGGCCCGGAACTGCTCCTCACGCGTTTGCCTCACCGTGTCCATAGATCGGGCATGGGCCTCGCCGATGGTCATGGTGCAATGCACCGGTGAGGATGGCGCGGAGGAGGGGGTTGGCGCCGGATCATCGACTACCATGTTCTCCATTGGGACGTCGTCGTCTCCGGCTGCCTGCCAGCTAGCCGGTCGGCAGCAATGGCTGCCATCTCCTTGTGGTTCGTCGTCCGCTCATCCCGAAGAGCGTTGGAGCGTGAGGAAGCCATGGTGGGCAGTAGTGGTGTGGACAGGAGAAAGGGAACGGATGCGGATGACTACGGCTATGGTCGGCGCAGCAGTTTATATAGCAATGGTGGGCGGCGGAGGGACAGACGTGTGGCGCCAGAGTAGCCGCCTCAGCAACCATGTATCATTAATGGTGGGCGGCAGATGGACGGACGGACGACACTTGTGTCATTTGAAGGCGGAGCAATCGCCTACACCGGGAAGCGGGGCGGGCGGCGCTGACTGTTTCGGGCGGAAAGCGCGCGCGGGCGACGAGATGACTTTACTTGGACAGGATGACAATGGGGACCCACCAGGGCCATAGCCTCACGTACGCAAGTGCCTCCTTATTATATATATATATATATAACTATAATTTATTTTGCTTCCTCCTGGTTTCCTGACATCGCGGTCCCACACCATAGTCAATAAACAAGAGAATTGCACAAGAAGCGGCCGACAGCTGGGACCAAGCAGCTCGAGCAGTATTTGTGTTTTTGAGGTGTGAGCACTGCAGAGTTTTTCGATGTTTAGCCCAGATATTAATTTTTCTCCTTTGAACAACAACGAAAACATTGCTGCAGGTATTAACTGGGCGGGCTGTGGCCCGTCTAGCCCAGGCCAGATAGCCAGCCCAGATATTAATTTTTTTCAAGGTGAAAATGGCTAGCCCAGCTATACTTCTGGCCTTACTAAGTTGACGCGTCCCCTAAAAAAACAGAGTTGACGTGTATGCAAGGCTTTGTCAACTTATAGCCAACACACAGTTCTAGCAGAAGTGGTCGTTGGATGTCCATCCAATGGATGCCGTGCTTCTTCTTCAATCTCGGATATTCTAGCTTCACCCGCCCAAAAAATGATTCCTGCCCCTGACATCTCGGGCGCACCGTTTCGGAAGCTGACCTGTGGGCCTACTAAGTTGACATACCAAGGGCTTTGTCAACTTAGTCAATATAAACGATTCTAGCTGCAGTGACCGTACGATGTCGATCCAACGGCCGTCATGCTTCTTCAACGTCTGGTCTTCTTGCTCTAGCCGCCCAAAGCAGCACCGGTCGTGCCGCCTACTCCTGCCTCCCATGGCCGGCTGTGCTACCACGGAGGCCTCACCGCCTCCTACTACTCCCACCGCTGGCCAGGCCATCCCTCCACTCACCCACAACCCCTGTTATTCTAAGGCGACGGCAGCACAGCCGAACCAGTGAACCCTCGTACTCCTCTCCGCGTGGGCATCCACTGTCGCGTCTTCCCTGGCTCCACGACATTCCCTTCCTAGGCTTCGCTGTCGTCCACCGCCGTGGTGTTCTCGGCGCGGCGTGGTCAACATGGTCAAGGAACGACTTCCATCGGACGTGGACTGTATGTGGAGATGCTGACAGCTGGGTCCACGGCAGCCACAAGGAAGTGCCTCCTTATTATGCACAAAATAATTATTCCTCCACCTGACAGCGGGGACCCACCGGACGGGCCACCATATTTTGTGAAAAAAATGATTCGCCCCCTGACTGCTGGGACCCACCAGCTACATCTTCTCACGCAAGGAAGTGCATCTGGGAAAAAATGATTCGCCCCCCTGACTGCTGGGACCCACCAGCTACATCTTCGCATGCAAGGAAGTGCGTCCAAAAAAATGATTCGCCCCCTGACTGCTGGGACCCACCATCTACACCTTCGCACGCAAGGAAGTGCGTCCGGGCAAAAAAAAAACGATTCGCCCCCCTGACTGCTGGGACCCAGCAGCTACACCTTTGCACGCAAGGAAGTGCGTCCGGGCAAAAAAAACACAAAACTATTCACCCCCCTGACTGTTGGGACCCACCAGCTACATCTTCGCATGCAAGGAATTGCCTGACAGTCGGGACCCACCTGGTCGAAGTGTACGTAGCGTTGTCATTCTGGTCGCGAACGTGTATGTACATATATACTGGTCGATGTAGAGGCGCGCACGTGTCGTAGTAGAGGCTCACACGTAGCATGTACACGTATGTATAGCGGCCAGGGTACAAGAAAGAAAATACGGCCACATATATGTACATACGGGCGGGGTCTCGAACGCCTACTCGCGCATACGTACGGCCAGGGCTCGTGTACATGGCTCGGTCGGAACGGAGAAACAGCGTCGTCGTCGTGTTCATGTGGAGGCAACAGAATGCGTCATGTTCAAGGGGAGGCAACGGAATGCGTCGTGCTCATCGGGAGGCAACGGAACGCGTGGGAGCCAACCGGCTGGGTCAAAACGGAATGCGTCGTCATGTTCATCGGGAGGGCTTGGATAGAACAGGCGATGGAAATGAGGCCTGGCGTACCACAAAACAGAGGAAACGGCCTTGTGTTCGACCGGCCACGTTCGAAACGGGATCATGTTCATCGGGAGGGGTGTGGCGTACCGCAAAATGGAGGAAACAGACCTCCTACGGTCGAAACGGGGGTCCTATTGATTGGGATGGGTGTGGCGTACCGCAAAACGGACGAAACAGACCTCCTACGCTCGAAGCGGGTGTCCTGTTGATCGGGAGGGGTGTAGCATACCGCAAAATGGATGAAACGGACTTGTGTTGGAGCGCTACGGTCGAAACAGGGGTCCTGTTCATCGGGAGGGGTGTGGCGTACCGCAAAACGGGACTCCACAGGATACTGTTCATCTCCACCATGGACCTCCTCCAGCCTCGACGGGCTCCTGTTCATCCAGCCTCCACTATGTGCTACTCCACCGGCTACTGTTCAACCACCCCTCCACGGGCACCCCTCCATCGTCTACTGTTCATCCAGCCCTCCACACCACGGGGTCCTGTTCATCCAGAGGCAACGCCACCGCTCACTGCTCATCCAACCCCCTCCCCCCCCCCCCGCGCAACACTCACTGTTCATACCAGAGGTAGCATCGATCAGCTTCAGTTAGTAGCAGTAGCGAAGGAATCACTCGATCGGGTTCAGTTAACAGCCATCGATCGATCGCTCGGGTTCAGTAATGCGTAGCCTGCAATGCAATTTCTCGGGTTCAGTTAGAGCCCAACGCCCTCGCTCGGGTTCAGTTAGAGTCAACGCCTCGCACACACACGCGTATGTGTACGAGAGAAACACGCATCGCTCGGCCCCCGACCTCCCACCTTAACCAGGAACTCCCCAAAATTTCCCTCGCCCTTGCTTCTACCATGATTTTTTCCGTCATGGATGGCCCAAAGAATGTCATGCAGCTACGTCTCTGGCCCGCCCAGGACGAAAAGCCCATTTTCTGTCATGATTTTTTGTCATAGAAGTAGGAGCCCACCACATCTATGATGATACCGGGTTTTGTCACAATTATCGTCATAGAAGTGTCATATGTATGATAGATTTTTTTTTCGTTCGGCCCAAAATGTCACGGATGTGTCTTTTTTTGTAGTGCATGAGGGGAATTTCCTAGGGCTAGAATTCTGGCCACCAGATATTTCGACTCGAAACGCTGAGGCTCGACTGGTTGGGGTTGCCTAATGTGCGTACCACGCACGCCACCAGAAGGACACGGGCCCATTTTTTTATTTTTTATTTTTTTAGGATCAACACGAGGCAAGGTCTGGCTGGTACGCCATTGGGTCCTAGCATTCGAGAATATGAAAGGAACCTTTTAAATTGTCGAACGAATCTATGTGTTTTACAATGCCCATATTTTCCTCGCAAATACTAATCTCAATGTGGTAATTGATTTAAGACGAGTTGTTGAATTAGAGTGAGTTTGTGATATGGTGATCTCAATGTGGCTTTCACATTTCATGGTATCCCTAGTAAGTTCTTCAATGCAAATTCAAATTTAAAAGATGAACAATATGGAGGTGATAAAACTTTGTATGTATCAAGCATATGACCACACACACACAGAGACAGAGAGAGAGAGAGAGAGAGAGAGAGAGAGAGAGAGAGAGACGAACACAACAACAATCCAATAAGTATAGTGCATCTATTTTTCCAAACCATGCATGTATGACACGAATTCAAAAATACTCCTTCTGTTTCTAAATCTTAGTCTTTTAGAGATTTCAACAAGTGACTACATACAGAGCAAAATGAGTGAATCTACACTCTAAAATATGTCTATATACATCCGTATGTGCCAGTCCATTTGAAATCTCTAAAAAGACTAATATTTAGGAGCGAAGGGGGTAAAATGTTAGACATGCATGGTCCTCAATTCAATACTTAAAATGAACATGAAACTGAAACATGAATATCAAGTCTAGTACTACAGTACATGCAAATGTTGTGTTTAGGCGAAGCTATGATTGTCGGGGGTCAACCCCTCGACCTTAGATAAAATTGTGAAGCTCTGTTTAGGGTTGTTTAGGTTATATGTGTCCCCACCCTCCCAACCACCGATTGGTTGTGCACCCCCACCCTCCTCCCCAGGAGAATATCATGTGCCCCCATACCTTAGATGCTATATGCCGATACGAGTTGCTTGGAGCATGTAGATCTGAGATATAGCAGCTCACGTGATGTCTTAATATTTTTACAGGAAACCTTGATGAGTTTGAGAATTGCACACAATTTGTACAAAAACTACTCAGATGCCCTTGGATCCCATATCCAACGACCTCGAAGCTCGTATCACCGTAGCATCTAAGATGAAGGAGGACATCATATTCTCCTATATGTAAGAATATCATGTGCTACCAGACCTTAGATGCTTTGGTGATACAAGCTCTTCGGAGCCGTTGGATTTGTGACCCAACACCTCCTCGGTGGTTCAAATGGTTTTTTGCAGAAAAGCCCCCAAAGAGTTCGGCCACTGCTTACAAGCACAAAGACTACTCAGATGCCATTGGATCTTTGATCAAACAACCTCGAAGCTTGTATCACTGTAGCATCCAAAGCTGCGAGAGCACCTTATGTTTTCTCGCACAGGAGAATATGAGGTGCTCCCGCACCATAGATTCTATGGTGATACGAGTTCATGGAGATCTAACGGCCCATAGTAGGAGGCTTGAATGTTTTTGCAATATACGGGTGAGAGAGTTTGGGAATTGCGCAGAAAGTATAAGTACTACGCATGTGCCATCTGATCACTGATCATACGACCCAGATGCTCATATCACCGTAGCGGGTAATTAAGCTACGGGGAGCACCTAATATGAGCAACGGGGAGCCGCTGGATCCAAGATGCAGCGGCACACATGAGGCCTGAATGTTTTATTTGCAAAAAAAACTTTGGAGAGTTTGGAAATTGCGCATAATGACAAAGACTACTCCCAAGCCATTGGATCTCACTTCCAACTGTGTAAAAACTCATATCACCATAGCATCTAAGTTGCGGGGTGGATGTGATATTCTATGCCGCTGTCATTTTTGTTCGTAAACTTGCAAAATACGTGTAACTCGTGTCGTTACTTGTCTAACCGCACAAAGTGTTTGTTCAAAAAACCATCCTACACTGAAATATCGAAACAACACACGGGGGTCCCACTTGTCATTAATCAAATTTGGACCTAAAACTAACAAATCTGAAAGACAAGATTCGAACTGGCAACCTGGACTACAAAGCGTAAGTCAATAGCCTGAAACAACAACGATTGTTGGCTTTGTCCCATAACTTGATTTTATATAGTATTACATTGAGTAGAGTAGAGGGAGTGCCTCGTCAACACGTGCATGACCGTTGACTCACTTACTGGTGAGTCCTAGGTCTGCGATCTCTCTCTTCTCTCCATCGTCTAACCTTTGCACGGGCACACATGAAGAGCGGCGCTAGCTTGCCATGGTGTTATTACAACTAAAAAAAGCTTGGAAAATAGAAGAATCGCCTAGAACAAGAGACGTTATGGCTGGTCGAGACGGAGCTAACCACACCTATCCTCCATGCCATGTTAGCACGATGAAGCTGTGTGGCTAGTGGGGTGTTTTTGACCGACTGGCTAGGTCCCGAGGTCGAACCATAGGTACTACGTCTGATACAGTATATTCTTACACACACATTTTTCCTCCGTGCCGAGACGTAGCACACCCTACCACGCGGTTTCAGGGTCCTCCCAGGTGGTGCACGCATATATTCTTCCTGATGTGGGATGCCCTACCAAGTGTTTTCTGGGTCCTCCTCGGTCATAGCGCCGAAGCAAGTAAATGAGTCATCAAATCACGAAAGACCACCTTTCCTGCCGAGTACATCAGTGAAGCACGGTGGCTAGCTAGTTGGGCTAGTTCGAGCGATTGGCTAGGCCACCCGCCACATTTGTTTTTTCACCCCCTTTTTATCTACCTACCGGCAGGTAAATTTAAATATCCACCGCGGTGTTGCTCTGGTGTTTGGGTGCGATAGGATTTTTAATTTTTTGATTGATAGGAGCGGGCGCGGCAAGATTTTTAATTTTTTGATTGATGGGAGCAGGCGCAGCAGCAATTAGTCATGATGACTCCGCCTATAAAACCTACTGCTCCCTGATGTGAGAAGTCGTCGACTGGTGTTTTACCATGGTGAAAACCAAAAGATTCCCCGCTCCTCGGCTGGCTCCCTCCACCTTCCCTTAGATTGCATTGCCTTTCAGCCGTTTCGCCCCCTTTGCTTCCTCTCCCCATTGCTTCTACCTGGTGCCATGGCAGCGTAACAGATCACAGAGTCCGAGGTGAGGCGCCTAACACAGGAGCTCCATGCCAAGGATGCGGAGCTCAGGGCCAAGGACGTGGAGCTCCGTGAGCTCAAGGAGGAGAGGAGTGTCATGTTCCTCCGTTATGTGCGGGAGTTCAGGGAGCTTCAAAAGTGGCAGGCATCTACCACAAAGATGCTCAAGGCGTCGGCGGTGTTGTTGCAGAAAGCGGGAGATACGATGGGCCGTTAGGGGAGCCGGCTGGAGCGCGGGCGGGCCAATCGTGACGAGGTACAGGATCGCCTCAGCCACTTGGTGAACCAAGTGCCCACACACGTGTTGCGGCTGCATGATGCCTACCATCGTGCCAGTGCGACCATGCCGGCCGTCGGGCTAAACCCGTTCGACCACCCGGTCGACTTCAACGAGTTGCGGCTTCCTGACCTGGTCTCCTTCTTCACCTATATCTCCGAGGAGCTGAGCCGTCTCCGTGCAATGGTGGGGGCGGAGCTGGACAAGGAGGGGTTGTGGGCTGCCGTCGCCGTTGCCGGGCAGATCCTTTCAGGGCTACGTCACTGGAATCCATTCGTGCCATTGGACACCGTCTTTGACGAGCTGGCTCCCGTCGACCGGGAGCGGGCTCTGCGGGCAGTTGCACCCTGCATCACCAACGTCATGCGCCTCGAGAATGAGAGGGACTTCGGTGGTGTTTAGGCACTCTCTGCATGGGCATGTCCATGTCTCGGCGCAACATGACCGTTGGATCAAACTCAGATGGTGCAGATCAGTCACTGTAGCACAATGTGTGTGGATGTGTTTGGTTGCATTCTCATCTCAATATAGTTGTTTCCTCTTCGTGTATTTGTGTTAACCTACTAGTGTGGACTCATGCACCCTTCATGCACTCTGCCAAACACCCAAAAGTGGGTCGAGAAGGGAACTTTTGCTCCCATCCCATGCACCCTTCAGACACCCTGCCTAACACTATTTGTGCTTCATATGGTTCATGTTTCATGGAGTACTGTAGCACCGTACTCTCCATGCGTTGTAGACCTAGTTCTGTTAACATTGATCTCACTGTTCATTCTCGACCGGACAGTCAAAAAAGTGGTACTATGTTAGTACATTACTGTTCATATAGTTGACATGCGCACAACATCATTTGTTATCTTCATATCTTACTACACTAGCAACAAGATTATGTAGTATAACCACTGCACATGCCTAGTAGTAGGAGCACAGTGTATGTTCGAGTGCCTGCCGTGTTTCGCACTCCTCCGTCGTAAGAGTGGAAACGCTTGCTGTAATCATTTTTTTAGAAAAACAGTGGACACGCTCTACTGTGTGGATCCTCCTCCAGCCATGCACTAAATTACTCACTTTCGCCGACGTGTGGGACAACCAGCATCGGAGTCCACCAACCATGCACTAAATTACTGTCACATCCCTAGCTTCTGGTAATGCACTAGGCTAGACCTCTTGCTGCATCATGTTTAAATTCAAATGAAATTTGAATTGAGGAATTTTCAAAGCCTCATAAACCTCTAAAAATAACCAACAATTAAATCTTCTCAAATGTGTCCAAGAAAATGTTCCTGATATCCTCTGGAAATATTGGCAAGAGGTAAAAATCCAAACCAATATTTTTGGTGTCTCAGAAACATTTAATTTGGGCATTTGAATTAAATCAATAATTATTTGAATTGGATTTATATCTACTATTAAATAAATATAGGTCCAATAATTCTGAAATATTTTGTGGAGCATTGTTTAAATTCTTTTAGCTCCTAAAAATATTGTCAGAAGCAAAATAAATTGAATTGGTTTCAAAACCAAATTCAAAACAAACCTGCAAAATAGAAAACTGAAATAATTAGAAAAAGACAGAGAGAGAAGAGAAACCTTACCTGGCGCCACCACCGGCCCAGCTCCCCTAGCCGGCCCAGCCCACCTCCTCCTCCTTTGTCCTCTTCCTCCTCTGCCAGGAGGACGAACAGAGGCGAGGCGTGGCGCTCGCCGACGCTGCCTCGGCCACCTCCTGCTTCCCCCCTAGCCACCTCCTGCTTCCTCTCGTTGCCCTGGACCCCGTCCGCGACGCCACGCACCCCCCCAGGCCTCTCACTCTCTCCCCGAGCTCCTCTCCTCCTCTGGCTCTCTCGCGCGCAGCCACCGAACACACCCGCCGCCGCCGACGAGCTCTCTCGTGGCCACCGGCCACCCCTAGCCTCTCCGACACACCCACGAGCTCCGCCTCGACCCCCTCCTTCCTCCCCACCGACCCACGGCCCTCCGGAAGCCCTGCAACGCCGCCACCATCGCCGTTCCGTCACCGGCCACCGAAGCTCCCCTCCGTCGATTCGCTGGACCCCGTGCCTCCCCTGCCTCGCCAGCAGCACCAGAAGAATCGCGATGAGCCACTGAACCGTTCCCCTCTTCTTCCCATGCCGTTGGGCCGCTCTAGCCATTGCTTCCGCCGGACCCGAGAGCTCGCCGCCGCCGTGCCTCGTCACCACCGTGGCTGGAGCCGTTGCAGCTCGAAGCCGAGCACACCACCGCACCCAACACGTCTCCAGGAGCCCGTAGCCGCCACTAGCTTCCCTCCCGTGCCCCCGAACGCCAAACCCGACCTCGCCCGAGCTCCGGCCGCCGCCTCGCTCGCCGCCGTTGCTGATTCCGGCCACCCCCGCACCTTCCGTTGGTTCCCCTAGATGCGCACGGGCGCGGGCTACCTCCTGGTGCCCTTGGCGCGTCGATCCGATGCCCCTAGCGCAAGTCCGGCGCTCCCCCGCCGTGCGGAATGGTCGCCGCCGGCGAAACCCCGGCGACTGCCGATGTGGCACGCCTAATTAGCACTAATGACGCTCTAAACACCCCCCACAGCCACTGACAGTGGGCCCCGTAGTGGGTCAAAGCCCGGGTCAATGCGGGATTAGCCCCTGTGTCACTGACGTGTGGACCCCACACGTCAGGTTTGACCCTGACCGGCCCCTGTTGACTTGCTGACGTCATGCCGACGTCATGCTGACGCAGTAAAGTATTTCTGGAATTAAATAAATTAGGAAATGATTTATAATTCCAGAAAATGCCTAAAACTTCAATAAATCATAGAAAATTAACCGTAACTCCAAATTAAATAATTTATATATGAAAAATTATCAGAAAAATTCAAGGAATCCATCTGTACCATTTTCATGCATGTTAGAACAACTTATAGGTGCTGTTTAGCACAAATCAATTAAATGGCATTTGAATAATCACATATGGAGTTTGAATTTGAATTTTATATTCAAACCAACTTCATTTAATCTGTTGCTAGTTGCATTAGCTCAAAACACATTCATATTGCCATGTCATGATCATGCATCATATTGTGCATTGCATTGATTGTGTTCCCTTCTGTGTTGCCGGTAATTGTCCCCTCTCGATAGACGTGATACCGATGATGTGATCGTTGACACTGATGAAGACTCAATGCTATCTTCAAAAGTGCCAGGCAAGCAAAACCCCCTTGTTCATTCCGATACAATCCTACTCTCTTGCTCCTGCTCTCTTTTACTGCATTAGGACCTGTCATTGCCACAGTAAATAGATGAAACCCACTAGCATGAGTAGGAGTTGTTTGAGCCCTGATGTGCCTACTCATTCATGCTTGTTTGTCATGCCTGCTACTGCTTAGAGTTGAGTCAGGTCTGATTCATCGAGGATGAATCAGAGGTGTGTGAACATGTCCTACTATGTGTGAGCTAAGTGTGTGAACACGATTTGGTAAAAGGTGTCGGTGAGAGGCCATGTAGGAGTACATGGTGGGTTGTCTCATTGAAGCCGTCCTTAGGAACTGAGTTCTGTGTTTGTGATCCATGATTCAGCTACTACCATGCATTGGGCCCTGAAATATGACCCCGCTCGACTTCTTATTCACCCTAGTCCTCTGTCCAGGAGTTGCAAGTAGTTTCTGGTGTTTGTAGCTTACTGGAGGCCGTGGACAGCGCTGACCATAGGGGTGGGCTGTGATGCGGTAGGTACGTGGCACGGTGTACCGGATGCCCGTTTGGTATCTCGGGAACCCTGTTCACATCGTTTGGGGCTGTGAGCGAAACTCCGGCCGGATCTCCTCATGGATGGAACCCGAATAGGCGATAAACCTGGACTAGAGACTTGAGTGTTTAGGTAGGTCGTGGTCTACACCCACGTCGGCTTTCGCTTGAAGTCTGCCGAGCACATGTCGTGTGCAGACGCTAAGTGGTGGAAACATGTATGAAGAAGTACACCCCTGCAGGGTTAACATCATCTATTCGAATAGCCGTGTCCGCGGAAAAGGACTTCTGGATTGCTTATATTAGTTCATAGACAAGTGAAAGTGGATACTCTAAAATACGCAAGATAAGCGTGAGTGCTATGGATGGCGTTCTCGTAGGGAGACGGGAGCGGATCCATAGTGGTGTATTGATATGGTGAATATGTGGACTCGTGTGCGCCACCTCAAAAGAGTTACTTGCAGTCGTAGTTCAGGATAGCCACCGAGTCAAAGCTGGCTTGCTGCAGTTAAACCCCATCATCCCCTTTGTTGATAATGAAGCATATGTAGTTAGTTCTGATGTAAGTCTTGCTGGGTACATTTGTACTCACGTTTGCCTATTTATGTTTTTGCAGAGAGACTTCGGTCTCGCTAGTAGTTCCGCGTGGACTTCGACGTTTAGCTTGTTACCTCAGCTACGATCTTGTGCCCTCGGCAGGATCTGGTAGATAGTCAGGCTTCTCAGCCTTTTTCATTTATAGATGTCTGTACTCAGACATGATAGCTTCCGCTTGTGCTTTGACTTGTATGCTCTGATTGTTGGGTCATGAGACCCATGTTTGTAATATCTCGCTCCTCGGAGCCTATTGATTAAAATACTTGAGTTATAGAGTCATGTTGTGATGCCATGTTGTATTTGCACATATCGAGCATATTGTGTGTATGTTATTGAAATGCTTGATATGTGTGGGATCTGACCATCTAGTTGTTTATCTTTAGTAGCCTCTCTTACGGAGAAATGTCTCCTAGTGTTTCCACCGAGCCATGGTAGCTTGCTACTGCTCCGGAACACTTAGGCTGGCCGGCATGTGTCCTTCTTCGTTCCTGTGTCTGTCCCTTCGGGGAAATGTCACGCGATGAATACCGGAGTCCTGTTAGCCCGCTACAGCCCGGTTCACCGGAGTCCTGCTAGCCCAGTGCTACAGCCTGGATTCACTCGCTGATGACCGACACGTTCGATGCTGGGTCATGGATGCCTGTCCCTGTAAGTCTGTGCCACTTTGGGTTTACGACTAGCCATGTCAGCCCGGGCTCCTTATCATATGGATGCTAGCGACACTATCATATACGTGTGCCAAAAGGCGCAAACGGTCCCGGGCAAAGGTAAGGCGATACCCGTGGGAATACCGTGCGTGAGGCCGCAAAGTGATATGAGATGTTACATGCTAGATCGATGTGGCATTGAGTCGGGGTCCTGACAGCGTTGGTATCAGAGCTTGACTGCCTGTAGGATTACCAAGCCAAACTGGTCGAAGTTGAGTCTAGAAATTCTTTAGTTATATAAGGGAATTGATTGTGGGATGGAACGTAAGGCTCTTTTTACTCCTTATACCTTATGCCTTCTGATCTGAGTCATCTTATCTTTTCTACGGGGATTAAGAACTAGGCTATCTCTTTTTTCTATCAGGATCACGTGTTACTAATCCGTAGACTTATAGATTGTTAGACTTAAGCCTCGTTTCAGTTCCTACTACTTCTGTATGTTAATTATTGATCTCGAGACCTTGATATTGTGCTTCTGAGTGGTTATGCCACCATTTTTGTGCTTGTCTCAAATCTTTTGAGCATTTACAGCCATTATGCTGTCCGAGTCATCCCAGGTTTCTAAGTAGTCTGATGCATTTGCAAATCCTTTCTTCCCGTTTCAATGTTCCCATAGGCCAGGTTAACCACACTAATCGGTGAGTTGAGGTACTTGTTGCCTCGGCGTATATGTTGGAAATATTATTATGGCCCTAGGTGTTTAGGGAGTCACCTAGTAATCTAGCAATGTTTTGTGTTCCCAGTGTGATGATTCTGGCCATCTTTCTCGAAAGCATCCCGTGATGCTACTTAGTAGCAGGTATTCTGCTCCTGGGTTCTTGAACCCAAGATTCACTCTACCTACTTCATGTTGTTAGTAATTGCTAGCTCCTTTAGGATATTAGTAACCTTATGATAGTCCTCGAGGTCCGTGGTATTTCCTTCTTCCAATTACCATGAACCACTCTTGGCAGGAGTTCTTCTGGATTAAAAGATCACAATTAGAGTACTCTTGAGGAGATCTCCACTCATAAATCGTGACTCTGCCAGTTCTACCTTTCTGCATGGGTTATCCGGAAGAAATATGTTGAACTTGGTTCGACATACTAATCTATGCATCCACAACTCAGAAAATTATATGTTCCTTTGAGTTGTTCTCTTTAGTTGCATTCTGACCCTCGTCTATCGATTGATAGTCAAGAGTATGCGTGCGTTCGTTTATCGATGCCTATTACTCTTGTGGTCCGTCAAGCCATTCTATCGCAGAATGACTAGGAGAAACAAACTCCAGTACCTCTTCCATATCTAGGATTGGGTCAAAGCAATTGTGCTCCGCAGATCAAAATGCCAGCCCAGCTTTTGGTTCTGTTCTACCTTGGAGTATTACCCCCATTATGTCAGAGTTGTCATGAGAACTGCACCAACTCTCATGAATTTTGACGTAGTGATACTTCTCACCATCATTACTCATTCCTCGGTTCCGTGTGGTTATAACCGGAATGTCGACAAGTGAATCGTGATGTGTGAAATCAATACGCCTAGCAACCTCGTTGCTGGGTAGTTAAAGGACAATAATTTCATTCTTAGCGTGTTGGTTTTGAATCATCATTCTGAGGTTGATCATGCTACCTAGTCCATTCTCCTGGTTCACCCCTCGATCGATGAGTTAGGATTATTTCAAATCCTTGCTCTATTGATCATATCGTCTTGCCCTGAAGAGCAAGATTGTTCTCGAACTTAGTAACATACCGGTGGTTCGTGATTTTCTGAATATCTTCTCAGAAGTATTACCAGGTTGTCACCTGACCGCTATGTTGAGTTCGTGATCAAGTTGGTTTATTCCTGTAAACCACCCCTTCTCCAAGAATCCGCGTTGGATACCCTGAGCTAGTTGGATAAGCTAAACAACAACTTGGAGAGTTGGAAGATAAAAGCTTGTCCGACTTAGTTCATGTTAAGGGATATCTTTTTGTGTGTGTGTGTGTGTGTTAAAGAAAGATGATATCTTCATCAATTGGTCCTTGTGAACAATTGTTGGATCTATTATCTTACCCAAACCTTTGATTGAGTATGGGCTATCATCCAATCAGACCAGAACCAACGATACTCGTAATGTTGTCTTACTCTTGGTTGATCCCTCGAGCATACACCATTACATCTTTTGGGTCTGACCAATGCTATCACTTGTTCACTTAACTATGGAATTCCTTTTAACAGGAAACCCAGATGAATTGTTGTTGTGCCCATTGACAACATCCCTGTCTTCTTCATAATCTTGCTGAACATTAAGCTAGTGTTGGAAACTTTTGAAAGCATTTGTTCATGCTAGCTCATGAAGCATATGTTCGGATGTAAGAAGTGACTTCCTCTAGTTCATGTGCATTTGATGCAAGTTGCCGCCGTGGACTCGAGAAAGTCAATGTTGCTTCCTCTGGAATCATCGCAAGTCAGTCATGCACATGTGCGAAGTATTCTGTGGTCTGGAGACTTGCAACCTTCATTCCATATGTGTATCCTAGCACACCAAGCCACTGATTGATTTGTTCAAGGAGAAGGAGTATCTTCATAAGAGCTAATCCGGACTTATGAAAGAACTTCGATATCCTCGCTGATGGTTCCCAACCAGAACTCGGTAGTGTTTTATTATAAGACTACCATGTGGGCATGCTTGTCTGGGACAACGTGTTCACATGTTTGTAGCAGAACCAGCTCATGTTTTGGAGCTTGCTATCGTAGTTCATCTTCCGAGAATCCCGCAACGTCATCTCGTCGATTTGTGTTGCAAACTTTCATTTTTCTTCCTAGACTCGATGGGTCTGGAATATTCTGACACCAACCAGATCTGAATCTCAGGCAGATATGATGGTTGGAACATTTCCCCAAGAACTATAATATTGGTTCCTCGATAACTGGTAAAGTGGATGTCGTGGCCAGCACCACCCAGCCGAAAGACCTATTATTGTAGTATCTTGTTTGAGGAAGTTGGCCACCTCCCCATAAGGATTTCGTAGGATTTACCTCCGTAACTGTTCCTTATGGATTCTATTGCTCCCGAAGTCCGACCTTTACTTGATGTTCTAGATACCAAACCACTTCAATGAATGGGATACGCTAGCACATCAAGGAGAACATTAGAAGCGGAGTGCTAAATGTCTCTCGGTCGATCATCCAGATGTTATTTCCTTGGCCCTGCCAAGGGTGAAACCTGAGAAGGTGTTATCTTCCTTTGCATCTGCATCCTCCATCACCATTCATCATGGTAGTAAGTTGTGTTACCGGACCCTTGACACGGATGTTGGTAAAACCTTGATGATTATGGAATTGCTCAAGTTCTTGAGAGCACGCACAAGCGCTAGGTGTTATCATCGGCACTAACTGGGTTTGCTCTCAGTTTCCTCGGCAATGCTATGATCTTTTCAAACAGTGAATTCACTCTCTGTTGTTGGGTTCTTCCCCAGTTACCAGAATCATTCCCAGCATTTGCATTTTGCTCCCAGCTTGCACCGCCAATGTGCCATTCTACCACGGGTCTCTTCCATTTCCGGTGATAAGCAAATTCATCCATTGCGTTGTCTTCAACAAGGTAATCCACATCATCCAAGTCCAAGTATGCCATTCTATCGACCCCGCCAATCGATTGCTGTGATTTGCCTTAGGCTGATATAGAGAGTCTCAATGATCTCTATATCAAAGGTAATTCTTTTTGCCACTTAAGGGGATATATCTTCGAGTCACCTTCCCTAAGGTGCATCATAATGGTGCCATGTCAACTCAACTCCTCGCTACGTTGACAACCGATCACCACATTCTTAAGTCTGGAATTGTTGTCTATTTAGCAAGCCCTCGTCATCTGTTTCACTCCAATTCTTCAGATCTATGCCTCGTGTCTCAGCTCAAGAGATGTGTCAATGTCTCATTCCGTGAGTTAATCTTGAGTTGTTCGATCTTCGAGGAGATCGACCCTTCTAGAGTCTCCTTCTTCCCCCCCCCCCCTGTCATGTTGACAGGATTTCTCAGAGCAAGACGACAAGACAAAGATGGTGTTCAAATCAATGTTCATTTGAAGTGCAACCTGGATCATGAAGATTGTACTAGTTGCGTTTACCCTTCACCTTACCCTACGCTTGAATCTCGAGACGAGATTCTTGTTTAGTGGGGGTGAGTTGTCACATGCCTAGCTTCTGGTAATGCACTAGGCTAGACCTCTTGCTGCATCATGTTTAAATTCAAATGAAATTTGAATTGAGGAATTTTCAAAGCCTCAGAAACCTCTAAAAATAACCAACAATTAAATCTTCTCAAATGTGTCCAAGAAAATGTTCCTGATATCCTCTGGAAATATTGGTAAGAGGTAAAAATCCAAACCAATATTTTTGGTGTCTCAGAAACATTTAATTTGGGCATTTGAATTAAATCAATAATTATTTGAATTGGATTTATATCTACTATTAAATAAATATAGGTCCAATAATTCTGAAATATTTTGTGGAGCATTGTTTAAATTCTTTTAGCTCCTAAAAATATTGTCAGAAGCAAAATAAATTGAATTGGTTTCAAAACCAAATTCAAAACAAACCTGCAAAATAGAAAACTGAAATAATTAGAAAAAGACAGAGAGAGAAGAGAAACCTTACCTGGCGCCACCACCGGCCCAGCTCCCCCAGCCGGCCCAGCCCACCTCCTCCTCCTTTGTCCTCTTCCTCCTCTGCCAGGAGGACGAACAGAGGCGAGGCGTGGCGCTCGCCGACGCTGCCTCGGCCACCTCCTGCTTCCCCCCTAGCCACCTCCTGCTTCCTCTCGTTGCCCTGGACCCCGTCCGCGACGCCACGCACCCCCCCCCAGGCCTCTCACTCTCTCCCCGAGCTCCTCTCCTCCTCTGGCTCTCTCGCGCGCAGCCACCGAACACACCCGCCGCCGCCGACGAGCTCTCTCGTGGCCACCGGCCACCCCTAGCCTCTCCGACACACCCACGAGCTCCGCCTCGACCCCCTCCTTCCTCCCCACCGACCCACGGCCCTCCGGAAGCCCTGCAACGCCGCCACCATCGCCGTTCCGTCGCCGGCCACCGAAGCTCCCCTCCGTCGATTCGCCGGACCCCGTGCCTCCCCTGCCTCGCCAGCAGCACCAGAAGAATCGCGGTGAGCCACTGAACCGTTCCCCTCTTCTTCCCATGCCGTTGGGCCGCTCTAGCCATTGCTTCCGCCGGACCCGAGAGCTCGCCGCTGCCGTGCCTCGTCACCACCGTGGCTGGAGCCGTTGCAGCTCGAAGCCGAGCACACCACCGCACCCAACACGTCTCCAGGAGCCCGTAGCCGCCACTAGCTTCCCTCCCGTGCCCCCGAACGCCAAACCCGACCTCGCCCGAGCTCCGGCCGCCGCCTCGCTCGCCGCCGTTGCTGATTCCGGCCACACCCGCACCTTCCGTTGGTTCCCCTAGATGCGCACGGGCGCGGGCTACCTCCTGGTGCCCTTGGCGCGTCGATCCGATGCCCCTAGCGCAAGTCCGGCGCTCCCCCGCCGTGCGGAATGGTCGCCGCCGGCGAAACCCCGGCGACTGCCAATGTGGCACGCCTAATTAGCACTAATGACGCTCTAAACACCCCCCACAGCCACTGACAGTGGGCCCCGTAGTGGGTCAAAGCCCGGGTCAACGCGGGATTAGCCCCTGTGTCACTGACGTGTGGACCCCACACGTCAGGTTTGACCCTGACCGGCCCCTGTTGACTTGCTGACGTCATGCCGACGTCATGCTGACGCAGTAAAGTATTTCTGGAATTAAATAAATTAGGAAATGATTTATAATTCCAGAAAATGCCTAAAACTTCAATAAATCATAGAAAATTAATCGTAACTCCAAATTAAATAATTTATATATGAAAAATTATCAGAAAAATTCAAGGAATCCATCTGTACCATTTTCATGCATGTTAGAACAACTTATAGGTGCTGTTTAGAACAAATCAATTAAATGGCATTTGAATAATCACATATGGAGTTTGAATTTGAATTTTATATTCAAACCAACTTCATTTAATCTGTTGCTAGTTGCATTAGCTCAAAACACATTCATATTGCCATGTCATGATCATGCATCATATTGTGCATTGCATTGATTGTGTTCCCTTCTGTGTTGCCGGTAATTGTCCCCTCTCGATAGACGTGATACCGATGATGTGATCGTTGACACTGATGAAGACTCAATGCTATCTTCAGAAGTGCCAGGCAAGCAAAACCCCCTTGTTCATTCCGATACAATCCTACTCTCTCGCTCCTGCTCTCTTTTACTGCATTAGGACAACACCGATTCATCTGTTACTTGCTGCGGTAGCTGAACCCCTTTATCCTTTGCATGACCTGTCATTGCCACAGTAAATAGATGAAACCCACTAGCATGAGTAGGAGTTGTTTGAGCCCTGATGTGCCTACTCATTCATGCTTGTTTGTCATGCCTGCTACTGCTTAGAGTTGAGTCAGGTCTGATTCATCGAGGATGAATCAGAGGTGTGTGAACATGTCCTACTATGTGTGAGCTAAGTGTGTGAACACGATTTGGTAAAAGGTGTCGGTGAGAGGCCATGTAGGAGTACATGGTGGGTTGTCTCATTGAAGCCGTCCTTAGGAACTGAGTTCTGTGTTTGTGATCCATGATTCAGCTACTACCATGCATTGGGCCCTGAAATATGACCCCGCTCGACTTCTTATTCACCCTAGTCCTCTGTCCAGGAGTTGCAAGTAGTTTCTAGTGTTTGTAGCTTACTGGAGGCCGTGGACAGCGCTGACCGTAGGGGTGGGCTGTGATGCGGTAGGTACGTGGCACGGTGTACCGGATGCCCGTTTGGTATCTCGGGAACCCTGTTCACATCGTTTGGGGCTGTGAGCGAAACTCCGGCCGGATCTCCTCATGGATGGAACCCGAATAGGCGATAAACCTGGACTAGAGACTTGAGTGTTTAGGTAGGTCGTGGTCTACACCCACGTCGGCTTTCGCTTGAAGTCTACCGAGCACATGTCGTGTGCAGACGCTAAGTGGTGGAAACATGTATGAAGAAGTACACCCCTGCAGGGTTAACATCATCTATTCGAATAGCCGTGTCCGCGGAAAAGGACTTCTGGATTGCTTATATTAGTTCATAGACAAGTGAAAGTGGATACTCTAAAATACGCAAGATAAGCGTGAGTGCTATGGATGGCGTTCTCGTAGGGAGACGGGAGCGGATCCATAGTGGTGTATTGATATGGTGAATATGTGGACTCGTGTGCGCCACCTCAAAAGAGTTACTTGCAGTCGTAGTTCAGGATAGCCACCGAGTCAAAGCTGGCTTGCTGCAGTTAAACCCCACCATCCCCTTTGTTGATAATGAAGCATAAGTAGTTAGTTCTGATGTAAGTCTTGCTGGGTACATTTGTACTCACGTTTGCCTATTTATGTTTTTGCAGAGAGACTTCGGTCTCGCTAGTAGTTCCGCGTGGACTTCGACGTTTAGCTTGTTACCTCAGCTACGATCTTGTGCCCTCGGCAGGATCTGGTAGATAGTCAGGCTTCTCAGCCTTTTTCATTTATAGATGTCTGTACTCAGACATGATAGCTTCCGTTTGTGCTTTGACTTGTATGCTCTGATTGTTGGGTCATGAGACCCATGTTTGTAATATCTCGCTCCTCGGAGCCTATTGATTAAAATACTTGAGTTATAGAGTCATGTTGTGATGCCATGTTGTATTTGCACATATCGAGCATATTGTGTGTATGTTATTGAAATGCTTGATATGTGTGGGATCTGACCATCTAGTTGTTTATCTTTAGTGGCCTCTCTTACGGAGAAATGTCTCCTAGTGTTTCCACCGAGCCATGGTAGCTTGCTACTGCTCCGGAACACTTAGGCTGGCCGGCATGTGTCCTTCTTCGTTCCTGTGTCTGTCCCTTCGGGGAAATGTCACGCGATGAATATCGGAGTCCTGTTAGCCCGCTACAGCCCGGTTCACCGGAGTCCTGCTAGCCCAGTGCTACAGCCTGGATTCACTCGCTGATGACCGACACGTTCGATGCTGGGTCATGGATGCCTGTCCCTGTAAGTCTGTGCCACTTTGGGTTTACGACTAGCCATGTCAGCCCGGGCTCCTTATCATATGGATGCTAGCGACACTATCATATACGTGTGCCAAAAGGCGCAAACGGTCCCGGGCAAAGGTAAGGCGACACCCGTGGGAATACCGTGCGTGAGGCCGCAAAGTGATATGAGATGTTACATGCTAGATCGATGTGGCATTGAGTCGGGGTCCTGACAATTACTCTGTAGTAGAGTGACAGTAGACTACCCCGATCGAAGCAACGCAGTAAGGCCCAATGAGCCGTTAAATCACAAAACCCCCTCCTTTCCAGCAGTAAGTTGGACGGATGAAGCAACCATCATTTCACTCTTCTCTCTCAGCTTCCTCTCTTGAAGAAAACCCCCACTCGCTTCGCTTCTCCCTCATCTCGTTCCTTATTTCACTCTTCTCTCTCAGCTTCCTCTCTTGGATGGACGCTGGAACACCGGCCAACGTGATGTCTATGGCTCTGGCCAAAACCGTCGAGGCTCATGGTATGAAGAAGCGCAAGCACCCCGCCGAGACTACAACAGACAAGCTCAAAGCCTTCGCCCTGTCCAAGCCCCCCTCTCCGGGATCCCTCATTAAGCAAGTCCAGGTAATATCTCTTCTTGACGATCTTTTTCTCGATCTTGATCGTGTTTTTTCATCTAACACGCAGTACTAGTACTAGTAGTACAACTTTCTGGGTGATCTTGCATATGATTTTTGTGTGCCAAATTACGGTTCTAAATTCCTCTTTTGACCAAAACATGCAAGAGGTTGACACTGATTTCTTATAGATTATTGTCAACTACTCCCTTTGTCCCAAATTTCTTGTCTTAGATTTGTCTAGATACGGATGTATCTAATACTAAAATGTGACTTGATACATTGTCTAGATACGGATGTATCTAATACTAAAATGTGACTTGATACATCCGTATCTAGACAAATCTAAGACAAGAATTTTGGGATGGAGGGAGTACTTTATGAACATCAATGCTACCTTTGAAGAGGGTATATTTGCCTCAGTAACTTGTGTTATGGATATTGCAAGTAATCCCTCTGCTCTCATGCCTTTGAAGACATGTTCTAGTGTCTTTGTTCCCTCATTTCTATGCGTATATGTAGTCATATATGGAGTATAATATTGAAAATCATCTTATATTTCTGAACGGAGGTAGTAATAAAATATGGTTTTTGTTTGAATTAGAACCAGGTCCGCGGTGGAGATGAAGTTCTCAAAGTCATGCCGTGTGAACTGGAAGACCTGAGGATGAGTTCTACTGCTAAACTATCCAGCTGTTGTGTCCTTGTCACCACGTGTCCTGAACTAGTGTTTTCCTGTAGCATTGTTGCCAGGCGTGTTCTTGATGCTGTACTTGACGACAACAATTTCCTGGCTATGCCTTCGATTACGAAGGGTGTGGTTCTTGTAAAGCTTTCCAACATATCTGATGCAGCGTGTCTTCATCATCATGTTTATGAGTGGAAAGACCACTCTGTTAGGTTCTCCAAGGTTGACGAGATGGTGATGGTGCATATAGACATCTCTCGCGAAGTCCATGGCCTAGTCAGTTATGTGGGGTTCATCCCATAGGTCGGTGGCAAGAAATAGTCTGTAGAGTTTAATTAGTGCATCTTTGCTTGTCTGTAGTAAGTACTATTGTTCAGTACTTGATTTGTGTTTGTGAACCCTGTATTGTTTATTAGTACTGTCGCTTTTGGTGTGTGGTCAGTCCTGAGAACGGTCTACGTTAATGTCAGTCCACCCAATTCAGTTTGTATATTTTGAAGTATCCAGATCATCTTTTTTGTGAGGACGGTTTATCAATTATGGTTACACTCCAATATCTGTATGCATTGCAGGGTTTATCGCACCCACCAGGATTTCCAGTCCCATGGATGTTCGGTCCATACGATTTGTCACGACCTTTGGACTGTCCTGCTTGTGGGAGTAGGTAGGCCCCCTGCATGCCACCTATAGTTGGATGATCAATCTTCTGTTTAGTACTTTAACATAGTGATTTCCTGGTAAGGATTCACTAGTGTCACATCAAGTAAATCTTATTGATTTAATGTCATGTTTTCTTTCTTTTCCTGCAATTTTACGATGCAGGTTTTGCCATTTGACATTCATCACAGAATAAACCGTTTGGTTTGCTCTACAATGGCTATTTTTGCAGGTTTCACTTCTTATGTCGTGTCAGTAACGAAGGCACTGTCTATCACTTATATTATTGGAAAAAATTGGATCAGTCTGTTGTCTGAGTACAAGTTGAATCCCTATGATGAATTGTAGTTTGGTTTAACAAAAACACCACAATTAGTCCTTCTCGCGTTTAAAAGAAATGAAGAAAAAAAACTAGATCACGGTCATGGATCCTAGTCAAGTTAGAAAGGTGATCATAGCAGACCAGACACGATCGCCGCTGTCTCGGACATCGGTACCACCTTCAGCAGCAGATCGAGCACTGGCAGTTGCTCTAGCACTGACAGCGGCAGCAGCTCAATCTGATCCAGCTGAGGATTGGGCACTGACCACGTCAGCGGATCAGGCTGATCTACCGGAGGATCGGGCATCGACACTGGCACCTGCTCCGACACCGGCACCAACTCTACAAGGAGCACCATCTTCGGCAGCAGCAGCGGCTTCGGCACCTGCACCAACACTTGCACTTGCATCAGCTCCGGCCCGTGCAGTGGAACCGGAACGAGCAGTTGCACCTGCAACAGACTGGGCTGCAGTTCGCACATCATATACCAAAGTCCTTACAGAAACCGACATGTCCACCTTCTTGGTAAGCATTGGCCGCCCAAGTGCTTCATTCTTTTTTCTTTCCATGTTGTTTCACATGATTCACTGTGTTGATCTAACTGTTTGGGTATGTCTTCTTGTTTGCAAACAGAGAATTCCTAGAGCAACGAGGGAGTCGTTCAACAATCCGGGCGACCGCGGCCAAGTTTCTCTTACCATGTGCAGCCTTGGTGTGAATGAAACTGCTCAATATACCGTAAGTACAAAGGATGGTCGCATGATGATTGATGCTAAAGGATGGTCAAGGTTCAAATCTAAATCATATCTTGCGGTAGGGGATGATGTCAAAATCGAACTTTCTCGACAAGGAGAGCTGGTCCAAATCAACTTTGAAATTCTTTAGTAGCAGCACGCAACTGCCAAACTGATCTATCCTCCGAGAGATTTTGATGTAATAATATGGCATGGTGAAACAAGTTTCCTGTGTGTATAAGTAGTACGACATTATTATTTATCACATGATATATCGTTGATAGAATTGCAACTCTTATTGCTGGTTAGGAACTATCATTCGATTTCATTCCAACAGCTGCCATGCTTTATTCAATTTTGTGTATTCGCCTTGCGACAGCATCTAAAATGAGCACCGGACCGATCGCTTGCAATATGAAAAGCGCTGAGGTAGAACACATGGGCCCCCAAACATGCAGGGTGGGCCTACGGCCGAAAGTCTAGAACCATGAGCCCATCTGAGTATTATATTCTTAGCTGAACCCCCATAATGCCCGTGCATTGCACGTAACATCTATATGCATTTGTATGAGTATTTTATCTTGATGAACGAGGGAAGGCCTTATTTGGAAATCTGGAGAGGTGTGTGGGTACCTTTTTGCAAAATTGTCATAGTTTCTTTCCTATCCGTCAGATATAAATTGGACGACCTATATTGCAGGATGGCAGGCACACCATCATCACCAACTCGTCTATACTGTGTTAAAAACAACACTGTTTTTTATAACTATATATGTTATATATATTCCCCTTGATTTTTCTTATGTATAAAGTTGTGATATAGAAGATTTGTATATTTCTTTACAGAGGGAGTATCTCTCTGTCAAAAATATATTTATGTGTAACTAGTTACTCCTGTCTTTCTACTTCCTTTCGCTGATATGTGGGGCATCCGACAACTGGGTCCACGTGCCATATGCGCAAATTAGAGTGCACAGCTGCACGGTAGACACACCCCGGTCGTAGTGCTGCAGTAATGCCCAATGAGCCGTCAAGTCACAACCCCCCTTCCAGCTTTAGCAGTAAGCTAGACAGACGAAGTGGTGATAACCCACAAGTATAGGGGATCGCAACAGTTTTCGAGGGTAGAGTATTCAACCCAAATTTATTGATTCGACACAAGGGGAGCCAAAGAATATTCTCAAGTATTAGCAGTTGAGTTGTCAATTCAACCACACATGGATAACTTAGTATCTGCAGCAAAGTATTTAGTAGCAAAGTAGTATGGAAGTAACGATAACGGTAGCAAAAGTAACAGTAGCAGATTTGTAGTAATTGTAACAGTAGAAACGGCAAAATAAGTAAGCAAAGCACAATATGTGAAAAGCTCGTAAGCATTGGATCAGTGATGGATAATTATGTCGGATGCGATTCCTTAAGTAATAGTTATAACATAGGGTGACACAGAACTAGCTCCGGTTCATCAATGTAATGTAGGCATGTATTTTGAATATAGTCATACATGCTTATGGAAAAGAACTTGCATGACATATTTTGTCCTACCCTCCCGTGGCAACAAGGTCCTAGTGGAAACTAAGGGATATTAAGGCCTCCTTTTAATAGAGTACCGGACCAAAGCATTAACACATGGTGAATACATGAACTCCTCAAACTACGGTCATCACTGAGAAGTACCCCAATTATTGTCACTTCGGGGTTGTTGGATCATAACACGTAATTGGTGACTATAGAATTGCAAGATAGGATCAAGAACTCACATATATTCATGAAAACATAATAGTTTCATATTTGAAATCATGGCAATCGGGCCCCAGTGACAAGCATTAAGCATAGCAAAGTCATAGCAACATCAATCTCAGAACATAGTGAATACTAGGGAACAAACCCTAACAAAACTAACTTGATTACATGGTAAATCTCATCCAACCCATCACCGTCCAGCAAGCCTACGATGGAATTACTCACGCACGGCGGTGAGCATCATGAAATTGGTGATGGAGGATGGTTGATGATGACGACGGCGACGAATCCCCCTCTCCGGAGCCCCGAACGGACTCTAGGTCAGCCCTCCCGAGAGAGATTAGGGCTTGGCGGTGGCTCCATATCGTGAAACCCGATGAAACTTGTTCTTTGATTTTTTTTCTCTCCGAAAGCAAATATATGGAGTTGGAATTGAGGTCGGTGGACGTCCAGGGGGGCCATGAGGCAGGGGGGCCGCCCTAGGGGAGGGGGAGCGCCCCCACCCTCATGGACAGGGTGTGGGCCCCCTGACATTGATTCTTTCACCAATATTTTTTATTAATTCTGAAAAAGTTGTTGTGTGGTTTTTCAGGTCATTTCGAGAACTTTTATTCTGCACAAAAATAACAACATGGCAGTTCTGCTAAAAACAGCGTCAGTCCGAGTTAGTTCCATTCAAATCATGCAAGTTAGAGTCCAAAACAAGGGCAAACGTGTTTGGAAAAGTAGATATGACGGAGACGTATAAACTCCCCCAAGCTTAAACGTTTGCTTGTCCTCAAGCAATTCAGTTGGCAAACTGACAGTGATAAAGAAAAGCTTTTACAAACTCTGTTTGCTCTTGTTGTTGCAAATATGTAAAGCCAGCATTCAAGTTTTCAGCAAAGATTATGAACTAACCATATTCACAATAACACTTAGGTCTCATGTTTACTCATATCAATGGCATAATCAACTAGCGAGCAATAATAATAAAAATTGGATGACAACATTTTCTCAAAACAATCATAATATGATATAACAAGATGGTATCTCGCTAGCACTTTCTGAGATTGCAAAACATAAATGCAGAGCGCCTTTAAAGATCAAGGACTGACTAAACATTATAATTCATGGTAAAAGAGATCCGGTCATAGTCATACCCAATATAAACTAATAGTAATGCATGCAAATGACAGCGGTGCTCTCCAGCGGGTGCTATTTAATAAGAGGGTGATGACTCAACATAAAAGTAAATAGATAGGCCCTTCGCAGAGGGAAGTAGGGATTTGTATATGTGCCAGAGCTCGATTTTGAATTAGAGATGAATAACATTTTGAGCGGTATACTTTCACTGTCAACATAACAACTATGAGATCTCGATATCTTCCATGCTACACACATTATAGGCGGTTCCCAAACAGAATGGTAAAGTTTATACTCCCCCACCACCATCAAGCATCAATCCATGGCTTGCCTGAAACAACGGGTGCCTCCAACTAGCAACAATCCTGGGGGAGTTTTGTTTGCAGTTATTTTGATTTGATTTGAGCATGGGACTGGGCATCCCGGTAACCAGACATTTTCTCGTGAACGAGGAGCGGAGTCCACTCCTCTAGAGAATAACCCGCCTAACATGGAAGATACAGACAGCCCTAGTTGATACATAAGTTGTTCGAGCATACAAAACAGAATTTCATTTGAAGGTTTGGAGTTTGGCACATACAAATTTACTTGGAATGGCAAGTAAATACCGCATATAGGAAGGTATGGTGGACTCATATGGAATAACTTTGGGGTTTATGGAGTTTGGATGCACAAGCAGTATTCCCGCTTAGTACAGGTGAAGGCTAGCAAGAGACTGGGAAGCGACCAACTGAGAGAGAGACAACAGTCATGAACATGCATTAAAATTAATCAACACCGAGTGCAAGCATGAGTAGGATATAATCCACCATGAACGTAAATATCATGAAGGCTATGTTGATTTTGTTTCAACTACATGCATGAACATGTGCCAAGTCAAGTCACTCGAATCATTCAAAGGAGGATACCACCCTATCATACAACATCACAACCATTTTAATAGCATGTTGGCACGCAAGGTAAACCATTATAAGCTCCTAGCTAACTAAGCATGGTATAAGCAACTATAATTTCTAATTGTCATTGCAAACATGCTTATTCATAATAGGCTGAATCAGGAACGATGAACTAATTATATTTAAAAAAACAAGAGAGGTCGAGTTCATACCAGCTTCTCTCATCTTAGCCAGTCCATCATATATCGTCATTATTGCCTTTCACTTGCACGATCGAACGGTGTGTATAATAATAATAGTGCACGTGCATTGGACTAAGCTGGAATCTACAAGCATTCAATTCAAGGGAGAAGACAAAGTAATAGGGCTCTTGATTAAATCAACAATAATGCATATAAGAGCCACTCAGACATTTTCATTATGATCTTCTCCTCTCGACCCCAAAGGAAAGAAAAGAAATAAAACTATTTACACGGGAAAGCTCCCAACAAGCAAAAGAAGAACGAGAAATCTTTTGGGGTTTTATTTTAATAATTACTACTACAACATAGAAAGTAAACTAACTATTTTTTGGTTTTTCTTAAGGTTTATCAAACACACAAGAAGAAAGCTAGGAAAAGAAATTAAACTAGCATGGATAGTACAATGAAAAAGTATGAGCACCGACGACTAGAATGAGTGTGTGAACATGAATGTAATGTCGGTGAGAAATACATACTCCTCCAAGCTTAGGCTTTTGGCCTAAGTTGGTCTACGGCCATGGATAGCCTAGCTGATATCCGAAGTTGTAACTGGGGTCGTACTGAGATGGAGCAGCCATTGCCTCCTGAGCAACAGCATGGCGGCGAGCTGCCTCCAACCTCCTCTCGTACTCATTTGCCTCCTCCCTGGTTATAACATATCTTCCTTTTTCCTGATAATCAAGGAGGGTAGGAGCAGGGAGAGTAATATGGACAGCGCGACGTCTGTCAAAGATTAGTCGATACTGGAGGAATTGTTCATTCCTCTCAATAAAATGATGATTAACCATGGCATTATAATCTAAATAAGCGGGAGGCAACTCCCTATCATTTTCTTGTGCAGGTATACCAAGATAATTAGCCACACGGGTCGCATAAATACCTCCAAACAAGTCTCCAACTAAACCATTATTGTGCAACCTGCGTGCAACAATTGCCCCCAAGTTGTATTGTTTATCACCTAACACAGCACTCTTGAGAACACAAAGATCAGGAACACACATATGGCATGCTTCATCTTTACCGTTAATGCATCTACCAATGAAGAGAGCAAAATAATGTATAGCAGGAAAGTGAATGCTCCCTATGGTAGCTTGTGCTATTTCTCTAGATTCTCCCACAGTGATACTAGCAAGAAAGTCTTTATATTCAGATTTGCGAGGTTCATTAACACTGCCAAACTGCGGGAGTTTACAAGCAGTAGTGAAATCTTCTAGGTCCATGGTATATGATTTATCATAAATATCAAGCAGGACATTTTGAGAATTACGTGAAGATGTAAATTTAAACCTTCTCACAAATGAATCAGTCAAATAGTAGTATTGAGGACACTTATCTTGCATGAAGTCCTCAAGATCAGCATTATGCACATATGCATCAAATTCATCCTTGATGCCTGCTTTGACCATAAACACCTCTGACGGCCATTCACAAGGCCGCACGTCAGCTTCCCTTGGTGGTTCCTCGTCTTGCTCGCGTATTGCAAGCCTGGGTCCTTTCTTCCTTGAAGAACCACCTTGGTACATTTTCCTGGACATATTTCTTCTTCTGAAAAATTTCTGAAATTTTTAGTAACTCAAAATAAAAGTGAATCAAACTCAACAAAATTGGTAGCAACTACTCCCACAAGTGCCTAGAGCCTATACCATGCATTAGAATTACTTGGGACCATATTAATTTGATATGCAAGCTCAAGAACAGGGTCAACTAGGCAGCAAAAATTTGCAATGAATAAAGCACTAGAACACAAACTAATTGGACCATTGGAGGAGTAACATACCAAAGAACAATCCCCCAAAGCAGTTTTGTGAATGGAGCTTTGAGCAAGGAGATTTAAAATGGCAGCAAAGTGAGCTAGAACTTATGCTTGAGCTGGATGGTGATTTTTTTGGGAGGAAGGTGAAGTGTGTGGGTGAAGGAATAAGTGGAGGGGGCCACCGTGGGCCCATGAGGCAGGGGGCGCGCCCTGGACCCTCATGGCCAGGTACTTACTCCCTCTGTTGTGTTCTCAGTGCTAGATATTCTCAAATAATCTAGAAAAAATCATATTTCATTTTCACGGCATTTGGAGAACTTTTATTTTCGGGATATTTTTATTGCATGGATAAATCACAAAACAGACGGAAAAATACTATTTTTTTCTTTATTTAATCTAAATAACAGAAAGTAAAAGGAGGGTACAGAAGGTTTTGCTTTCTAACTTCATCCATCTCATGCTCATCAAAAGGAATCTACTAACAAGGTTGATTAAGTCTTGTTAACAAACTCATTCTGAACAACATGGAACCGGACAAATTTCGATTAGCACTAGGTTACCTCAACGGGGATATGCACATCCCCAATAATAAGAATATCATATTTCTTCTTGATAGTAGGAAGAGGAAATTCAAAACCTCCAATAATAATAGTTGGAATTTTTCCAATAGAATTGATACTGTGGACTTGAGGTTGTTTCCTTGGAAAGTGTACCGTATGCTCATTACCATTAACATGAGAAGTGACATTGTCTTTGTTGCAATCAATAACAGCCCCTGCAGTATTCAAAAAGCGTCTACCAAGGATAATCGACATACTATCGTCCTCGGGAATATCAAGAATAACAAAGTCCATTAAGATTGTAACGTTTGCAACCACAACAGGCACATCCTCACAAATACCGACAGGTATAGTAGTTGATTTATCAGCCATTTGCAAAGATATTTCAGTAGGTGTCAATTTATTCAATTCAAGTCTATGATATAAAGAGAGAGGCATAACACTAACACCGGCTCCAAGATCACATAAGGCAGTTTTAACATAGTTTCTTTTAATGGAGCATTGTATAGTTGGTACTCCTGGATCTCCAAGTTTCTTTGGTATTCCACCTTTAAAAGTGTAATTAGCAAGCATGGTAGAAATTTCAGCTACCGGTATCTTTCTTTTATTTGTAATAATATATTTCATGTACTTATCATAAGGATTCACTTTAAGCATATCAGTCAAACGCATACGTAAGAAGATAGGTCTAATCATTTCAGCAAAGTGTTCAAAATCCTCATCATCCTTTTTCTTGGATGGCTTAGGAGGAAAAGGCATGGGTTTCTAAACCCATGGTTCTATTTCTTTTCCGTGCTTCCTAGCAACAAAATCTCTCTTATCATAACGTTGATTCTTTGATTGTGGGTTATCAAGATCAATAGCGGGTTCAATCTCTACATCATTGTTATTGCTAGATTGAGCAACAACATGAACATTATCATTAACATTATCACTAGGTTCATGTTCATCACCAGATTGTGTTTCAGCATCAGAAATAGAAGTATCATTGGGATTCTTAGGTGTGTCTAAAACAGGTTCATTAGAAACATGCAAAGTCCTATCATTTTTCTTTTTCTTCTTTTTAGAAGGACTAGGTGCATCTACATTATTTCTCTGAGAATCTTGCTCAATTATCTTAGGGTGGCCTTCAGGATACAAAGGTTCCTGAGTCATTTTACCAGTTCTAGTAGCCACTCTAACAGCAAAGTCATGATTATTATTTAATTCATCGAGCAAATCATTTTGAGCTTTAAGTACTTGTTCTAATTGAGTGTTAACCATAGAAGCATATTTACTAATGAGTTTAAGTTCACCTTTAACTCTAGCCATATAATCACTCAAGCGTCCTATCATGTAAGCATTACTCTTTAATTCTCTACCAACATAAGCATTGAAGTTTTCTTGTCTAGCCATAAAGTCATCAAATTCATCTAAACATTGGCTAGCAAACTTAGTAGACGGGATTTCAACTTTATCATATATATAGAGAGAATTTACCTTTACTACCTGTGTCGGGTTATCAAGACCATGTGTTTCTTTAATAGGTGGTAAATTAAGACCATGTATTTCTTTAAGAGGAGGTAAATTCTTAACATCTTCAGCTTTAATACCTTTTTCTTTCATAGATTTCTTTGCCTCTTACATATCTTCAGGACTGAGAAATAGAACACCCCTCTTCTTTGGAGTTGGTTTAGGAGATGGCTCATGAAGTGTCCAATTATTTTCATTAGTCAACATATTATTCAATAGCAATTCAGCTTGATCGACTGTTCTTTCCCTCAAAGCACAACCAGCACAACTATCCAAGTGGTCCTTAGAAGCATCGGTTAGTCCATTATAAAAGATATCAATTGTTTCATTTTTCTTAAGAGGATGATCAGGCAAAGCAGTAAGTAACCAGAGAAGCCTCCCCCAAGCTTGTGGGAGACTCCCTTCTTCAATTTGCACAAAATCATATATTTCCCTCAAGGCAGCTTGTTTCTTATGAGCAGGGAAATATTTAGCAGATAAGTAGTAAATCATATCCTGGGGACTACGCACACAACCAGGATCAAGAGAATTAAACCAAGTTTTAGCATCACCCTTTAATGACAATGGAAATATCTTAAGGATATAATAGTAGCGAGGTTTCTCATCCTTTGTGAATAGGGTGGCTATATCATTCAATTTAGTAAGATGTGCCACAACAGATTCATAGCCATAAAAAGGATCAGATTCAACCAAAGTAATTATCTCAGGATCGACAGAGAATTCATAATCCTTATCAGTAACAAAGATAGTTGAAGTAGCAAAAGCAGGGTCATATTTCATTCTAGCATTCAGAGTTTTCTTTTTCAGTTTAGATAATAACTTCTAAAGATCAGATCTATCATTGCAAGCAAGAAAATCTCTAGTAGTTTCATCATCCATAACATAACCCTCAGGAACAACAGGCAATTCATACTTAGGGGGAGAACCTTCATCATCACTATCTTCAATAATATCAGTATCAAGAATTTCATTCTCTCTAACCCTAGCAAGTTGTTCATCAAGATATTTCACCTAATGGCACAGTAGTTTCAAGCATAGAAGTAGTTTCACCATAAGTATCATGCATAGTAGAAGTGGCATCATCAATAGCATGCGACATATCAGAATTAATAGCAGAAGCAGATTTAGGTGCCGCAAGTTTACTCATAACAGAAGGAGAATCTAGTGCAGAGCTAGATGGCAGTTCCTTACCTCCCCTCGTAGTTGACGGATAAATCTTAGTTCTGTCGTCTTTCAAGTTCATCATAGTGACCAGCAGATATAAATCCCAAGTGACTCAAAGAATAGAGCTATGCTCCCCGGCAATGGCGCCAGAAAATAGTCTTGATAACCCACAAGTATAGGGGATTGCAACAGTCTTCGAGGGTAGAGTATTCAACCCAAATTTATTGATTCGACGCAAGGGGAGCCAAAGAATATTCTCAAGTATTAGCAGTTGAGTTGTCAATTCAACCACACCTGGATAACTTAGTATCTGCAGCAAAGTAGTATGGAAGTAACAGTAACGGTAGCAAAAGTAACAGTAGCAGATTTGTAGTAATTGTAACAGTAGCAACGGTAAAATAAATAAGCAAAGAACAATATGTGAAAAGCTCGTAGGCATTGGATCAGTGATGGATAATTATGTCGGATGCGATTCCTCATGTAATAGATATAACATAGGGTGACACAGAACTAGCTCCAGTTCATCAATGTAATGTAGGCATGTATTCCGAATATAGTCATACGTGCTTATGGAAAAGAATTTGCATGGCATCTTTTGTCCTACCCTCCCGTGGCAGTAGGGTCCTAGGGGAAACTAGGGATATTAAGGCATCCTTTTAATAGAGTACTGAACCAAAGCATTAACACATGGTGAATACATGAACTCCTCAAACTACGGTCATCACCGAGAAGTATCCCGATTACTGTCACTTCGGGGTTGTCGGATCATAACACATAATAGGTGACGATAGACTTGCAAGATAGGATCAAGAACTCACATATACTCATGAAAACATAATAGTTTCAGATCTGAAATCATGGCACTCGGGCCCTAGTGACAAGCATTAAGCATAGCAAAGTCATAGCAACATCAATATCAGAACATAGTGGATACTAGGGATCAAACCCTAAAAAAACTAACTAGATTACATGGTAAATCTCATCCAACCCATCACCATCCAGCAAGCCTATGATGGAATTACTCACGTGCAGCGGTGAGCATCATGAAATTGGTGATGGAGGATGGTTGATGATGACGACGGCGATGAATCCCCCTCTCCGGAGCCCCGAACGGACACCAGATCAGCCCTCCCGAGAGAGATTAGGGCTTGGCAGCGGCTCCGTATCGTAAAACATGATGAAACTTTTTCTCTGATTTTTTTCTCCGAGAAAGCAAATATATGGAGTTGGAGTTGAGGTCGGTGGACGTCCAGGGGGCCCATAAGGCAGGGGGGCGCTCCCTGGGGGAGGGGGCGTGCCCCCCATCCTCATGGATAGGGTGTGGGCCCCTTGACATTGATTCTTTCGCCAATATTTTTTATTAATTCTGAAAAGCTGCTTTGTGGATTTTCAGGTCATTCCGAGAACTTTTATTTCTGCACAAAAATAACACCATGGCAGTTCTGCTGAAAACAGCGTCAGTCCGGGTTAGTTCCATTCAAATCATGCAAGTTAGATTCTAAAACAAGGGAAAAAGTGTTTGGAAACGTAGATATGACGGAGACGTATCAAGCGGCAATATTTCACTAGGCCTGAATGACTGAATCCCCTTCTCCCTTGTCTGCTTGTTCAGAGAAAACCCCCTCTCGGCAATTGCATAGGGTTTTCTCATGGAGAACCAGACACAAATTCTTCATCCATCCCCGATAAATCCAAGTCCCTTGGTCACGGGTAATCCTAGGATGGCAGCCGCCGCTATTGATGCATTTTTCTTCTTACTGAATCTAGTGTGTTTCATTTGCAGTGCCCAAAGTGCGAGGACCCTACAGGTTTCTGCGCCCTCGGCGAGACGCCACACTTGTTCCTTCTCATCCTAACACATGATTTTAAAATGTGCACAGTATGTTCCTAGAATCCTCTTTTCTATCCAGGAGGGAGGGTTTTTTTTGAACATGATGTCGACTAATTTGGAAATTTGGATTGCTATATTTGGATAAAAGGTACTACTAGTACGATGGTCAACACTGACGTGAAGGAGGAAGCTATTTCTAGATTTGGATAGGGAATACATTGTGTTCTCATATTATTTTTCCTGAAGTGCATTACTTGCTCTGCCAGAACACATGTACTCAAGATGCTCGACCTTGCCATAACTGAATAAACCAGTTTAATGGTCACAGTGAAGACAAGCCATGGATATAAGTTCTGAGTTGTGTTCATGAACCAAGAAGATCACTCCTTTTTTATGGTCGAACTTGGATAAACTTTCTCAAGTGTTACAGATTGAAAGTTGGCGCACGAATGTTGATGGAAATAGCAGAACCTGGTCTCATCTTCACTGCGATCTTCCAACCCGACGTCGTTCCAATTGTTCATCCATGTTAGTTTTGTATCTAGTTCTTGCTTGTTGCCTCGATTACTTCTTAATCCACCTATTCTATCTAACTAATCACAATTTAACTTTAGAAGTAGCAACGAATCTCTCACGAAGATGCTACTTCTAACTAATATTTTCTTATAATTGGTGGCACGTGTAGGTTTTTTCAGAGTTAAGCAGGCTGCTCGTTTGTTATTCTGTAATAACTCGACTGTTACTGATGGCACTGAAGTTGACTGGGACGACATCCACAAGTTCCTACACTTTATTGATTGTCTTGAGGTCCTTGTGGGGCGTTTCAATGATGGAAGGCCACGTGGGATATGTGTGCCACTGCTGCACTCGTTGAACATGTCCAACTGTGTCGAGAAACTTTTTGTACGAGCTATCTTCTGTTATATATGTTGTTCATAAACTATTGCTTATACACATTTTTACAGTTGTGATCTTCTTGAAATAGAAACTGCCCACTTCTATTGTTCCTATACAGATGCCTGACCATGGTCGGGTCAGACTTGTGCTTGGTCACAAGATGATGTTTATGTTGACCTACTCCATTCCCCTTGGAGGTGAAAACATACTTATTCATGGGTGGTCTCAAATAATGAAGGCCCGTCCATCATAGAGAATAGGATAGAAGATTATGTTCCTGCTTTTCCATGGCTCTAAAGCAAATATCATGTTTATTGACCACATTGCGAGAGGAAGCCGCTTTCAGAAGGTTGTGCATGCATAGGGTGGCGCCTGGGCCTTGTCCTGGGGCTTGGCGGCCTCATCCTTGGTTAACTGTAGGCAAAGTAGCACTGTTCGAGGCGTGCTTTGTACGGTTTAACCTGTATAAGTACTCATACTTCTTTCAGCTATGGTTGTCAAGTGCCCCTGCTGGTTTCAGTTAAGGTTGTTAAGTACTCCTGCTACTTTTACAGTCTGTCGTGTTTCTTTAGTCCTATCTTCCTCCAGCCACCAAAACCAAACCAGCGCCGGCGGGGCTGCCTGCTTCCGCCTCCCACGACTGGCTGCGCCTCAACGCACACATCGCCACCCCACAGTCTCCTAAATCATTAACACCGACGTCCGAGGCCTCGCCATCGTCCTCCATGTGTTTTGGTGCGCTCCCGTGGCGCCGCCCTCTCGCATTGTCATCATGGTCAACAAACAACAAGAATCGGCAGAAGTACATGGAGAGGGTGACACTAGGGGCCCACCATGTCAGCGTATGGAAAAGTAAAATGCTTCCTCCTAGTGTTTTCCTGAAATCTAGGACCCACGACACTGTGAGCGTATATAGTCAATAGACAAGAGAATAGCACAAGATCGGCTGACACCTGGGACGTAGCTGCTCGAGCAGTATTTTTTTTGTTATTGTTGAGACGGAGCAGGGTTTGAACTGGGCTGTGGCCCGTCTAGCCCATGCTTATATTTTATGTTCACCATGTGACCAGCCCAGCTATTTTTTCTTTGTGAAAATGAGCCCAGTTTATTTTTTCTGAAGAATACCCAATCCAGGCCTACTTATTTTTCTACACCCTGATGGGCTGCAACTCTTTCAAGACGCTTGCAAATCTTGAAAGTAATATGAAATGGGTTGTAAATATAAAAATAGATGACAAATTGGCAATTACTTTATAATTTCTGAATTTTTTCACATTTTTAGATTCCTATTTCACTGGGCATTAACCTAATTTAAATTTATCTTCAAAGTACTTTAAATCTAGCTCGACATTTCGGTATTAAAAATAGTTTGGAATCCACAGAAATATGCGAAATTGGCCTTGGCCAACAAAAAAACGGACTGCAATAAATTGCATAAGAAGTTGCAATGAGCTATATATAAGTTATTAAAAAAAGAGGGAATGGTCTGACTTGTGGGCCTATTAAGTTGATGCTTATGCAAGATTTTTTAGTTATTATATCCGTCAACAAACAATTCTAGCAGACGTAACCATTGGATGTCAATCCAACGGCCGTCATGTTTCTTCAATCTCTAATCTTCTTGCTCCAGCCGCCGAATCCAGCACCGGCGGGACCGCCTGCTCCCGCCTCCCGTGGCCGGCTGTGCTGCCGCGCAGGCCTCACCGCCCCCTACTACTCCCACTGCTAGTCAGGGCATCCCTCTACTCACCCGCACCCCTGTTATTCTGCGGTGATGACAACCTCACACCGCAGCCCAACCAGTGAACTCTCGTACTCCTCATTGCGCGGGCTTCCACTGTCGCGTCTTCCCCGGCACCGCGTCGTCCCCTTCCTATGCCTTGATGTCGTGCACCGCCCTGGTGCTCTCGGCGTGACATGGTCAATGTGGTCAACGACCGACTTCCATCAGAAGAGTACTGTACATGGAGAGGCTGACAGCTGGGTCCATGGTAGCCACAAGGAAGTGCATCCTTATTACGCGCAAAATAATTATTCCTCCACCTGACAGCAGGGACCGACCGGACGGGCCACCGTATTTCATGAAAAAAAGTTTCCCCCCTAACTGCTGGGACCCACCGGAGGGGCCATCGTATTTTTCGAAAAAACGTTCCCCCCGCTGTCAGCTCGGACCCACCGGAAGTGCCTCCTTATTACGCACAAAAAAATGAATAGTACCCCGCTAGCTGGGACCCACCTTAGTGGGAGGCTGACTTGTGGGCCTACTAAGTTGACGGGGACGGAGAGCTTTGTCAACTTAGTCAACATGAACGATTCTAGGTCCAATGACCATACGATGTCCATCCAACGGCCGTAGTGCTTCTTCAACCTCTAGTATTCTTGCTCCAGCCGCCCAAACCAGCACCGGTCGTGCCGCATGCTCCTACCTCTCATGGCCGGCTGTGATGCCACGGAGGCCTCACCGCCCCCTACTACTGCCACCGCTGGCCAGGCCATCCCTCTACTCACCCACACCCCCTGTTATTCTGTGGTGACGGCAATCTCACACCGTTGCCAAAACAGTGAACCCTCATACTCCTCTACGCATGGGCATCCACGGCCGCGTCTTCCCCGGCTCCACGTCATCCCATTCCTAGGCCTCGCCGTCATCCACCGCCCTGGTGCTCTCGGCGCGGTGTGGTCAATGTGGTCAAGGAACGACTTCCATCGGAAGAGTATTGTACGTTGATAAGCTGACAGTTGGGTCCATGGCAGCCACAAGGAATTGGCTCCTTATTACGCGCAAAATAATTATTCCTCCACCTGACAGCAGGGACCCACCGGACGGGCAACCATATTTCACGAAAAAATGTTCCCCCCTGACTACTGGGACCCACTAGCTACATCTTTGCATGCAAGGAAGTGCGTCCGTGCAAAAAAAATGATTCGCCCCCTGACTGCTGGGACCCACCAGCTACATCTTTGCACACAAGGAAGTGCCTGACAGTTGGGACCCACCTGGTCGAAGCGTACATAGCGTTATCATTCTGGTCGCGAACGTGTACATACATACTGGTCGATGTAGAGGCACGCACGTAGCATGTACACATACGTACAGCGGCCAGTGTGCAAGAAAGAAAATACGACCATGCACGTACATACGGGTGGGGTTTCGAACGCCTACTCGCGCATATGTATGGCCAGGGCTCGTGCACATGGCTGGGTCGGAACGGAGAAACTGCATGGTCTCGTGTTCATGGGGAGGCAACAGAATGCTCGTGTTCATCGGGAGGCAACGGAACGTGTGGGATCCAACCGGCTTGGACGGAACAGCCGATGGAAACGAGGCCGGACGTACCGCACAACGAAGGAAACGTCTTGGTGTTCGACCAACCACGTTTGAAATGGGAACCTATTCATCGGGAGGGATCTGGCGTACAGCAAAACGGAGGAAACGGACTTATGTTGGACCTCCTACGGTAGAAACGGGGTCATGTTGATCGGGAGGGGTGTGGCGTACCGCAAAATGGAGGAAACGGACTTGTGTTGGAGAGCTAGTGTCGAAACGGGGGTCCTGTTCATCGGGAGGGGTGTGGCGTACCGCAAAACAGGACTCCACGGGATACTGTTCATCTCCACCATCGACCTCCTCCAGCCTCCACCTGCGACTGTTCATCCACGGGCTCCTATTCATCCAGCCTCCACCGTGCACTACTCCACCGGCTACTGTTCAACCAGCCCTCTCCACGGGCTCTTGTTCAACCACCCCTCCACGGGCTACTGTTCATCCACCTCTCCACCATCTACTGTTCATCCAGCCCTCCACGGGGTCGTCCTGTTCATCCATCCCTCCATGGGGTCCTGTTCATCCAGCCCCAACCGGCTCGATCAATCGGGGTCCTGTAGCCCCACTGGGAACTGTTCATCCAAACCCCCTAGCAACGCTCACTGTTCATCCAGAGGCAGCATCGATCGGCTTCAGTTAGCAGCAGTAGCGAAGGAATTGCTCGATCGGGTTCAGTTAATAGCCATTGATCGATCGCTCGAGTTCAGTAACGCGTAGCCTGCAGTGCAATCGGTCGGGTTCAGTAGGCGAACGCCTCGCTCGGGTTCAGTTAGAGCCCAATGCCTCGCACCCACGCATGTGCGTGTATGATAGAAACGCACAAACCTCCGTGCATCGCTCGGCCCCGACCACCCACCGTAACCGGGAACACCCCGATATTTTCCTGGCCCTCGCTTCTAGGATGGTTTTTTCCGTCATGGACGGCCCAAAGAATGTCATGCAGCTGCATCTCCGGCCCGCCCAGGACGAAAAGCCCATTTTCTGTCATGATTTTTTGTCATAGAAGTAGGAGCCCACCACATCTATGATGCTACCGGGTTTTGTCACAATTATCGTCATAGAAGTGTCATGAGTATGACAGAAAAACATTTCGTTCGGCCCAAAATGTCACGGATGTGTCTTTTTTTGTAGTGTTTGCTCGTACCCTAGCTAGCGCTGCCGCCATGGCTGAAGCTTCATCGCTGCCTGCCATGTCGCCGTCGTTGTCTTAGCTCGCTTTAGCCACATATGAGCATGCCTTCGCGCTCCTGGTGCCTCCAGGAGGCCTCCTAGCCCTCTACGCGCTCGCCTTTGAGCTGCAGCACCGCGCCCACGCATAGCCGAGCTCCGGACACCGCTGTCGCCCTTGCCATCGCTGCTGTAGTCCACCCCGGCACCGCCCACGGCCACCACCCGATGCGCCTCGACGCGCTGCATCCGTACAGCCCAGCCGCGGCAGCTCTTCTCGCCGGAGATGGCTGGATGAGGAGCGCCACTTCATCCTACTTAGCGCCGGTGGCTAATCGCTGGTTAGGCGACATGGCACAGTCATTAGGACTAAACCCCCATCCTTAGCCACCTCACTGCCACTGACGACGGGCCCCACCGCCGGTCAAACCCAGTCAGCGCTGGTTTTGACCGGGTTTGCCCAGTGTGTCACTAACCAGTGGGCCCCACTGGTCAGGTTTGACCTGGTCATCGCAGTTGACTTGCTGACGTCAGGCTAACACAGTAAATCATTTTCTGGATTAAAAATAATCCAGGAAATTTCAGAAAATACCTAAAACTTTGAAAAATTATAGTAATTCAACCGTAACTCCAAATGAAATAATTTATATATGAAAAATTATCAGAAAAATCCAATATTTCCATCTGTACTGGTTTCATGCATGTTAGAACAACTTATGACTACTGTTTAGGACAAATCATATAAAGGGCATTTAAACCATCACATATGGAGTTTGATTTTGAATCCTTGATTCAAACCAACTTCATTTAATCAAGTTGCTAGCTGCATTAGCTCAAACCACAACATATTGCCATGTCATGATCATCCATCATATTGTGCATTGCATTGATTGTGTTTCTTTCTTTGTTGCCGGTAATTGTCCCCTCTCGATAGACGTGTTCCAACGATGAGTTCGATGAAACTGATGAAGAGCTATACTATCTTCTGAAGTGCCAGGCAAGCAAAAACCCCTTGTTCATTTTGATACAATCCCAATCTCTCGCTCCTGCTCTCTTTTACTGCATTAGGACAACAATGATTCAACTATTCCGTGCTATGGTAGGTGGACCCCCTTTTCCTCTGCATGACCTGTCATTGCCACAGTAAATAGATGAAACCCACTAGCATGAGTAGGAGTTGTTTGAGCCCTGATGTGCCTACTCATTCATGCTTGTTTGTCATGCCTGCTACTGCTTAGAGTTGAGCTAGGTCTGATTCATCGGGGATGAATTGGAATGTTGTGAACCTGTCCTTTTGTTAAGAGCTAAGTGTGTGAACACGATTTGGTAAAGGTAGCGGTGAGAGGCCATGTAGGAGTACATGGTGGGTTGTCTCATTGAAGCCGTCCTCAGGAACTGAGTTCTGTGTTTGTGATCCATGAACAGTTGCTGACACACATTGGGTTCCGGTAACTCGACCCCTCTCGACTTATTAATCAGCCTGATCTCTGTACAGGAGTTGCAACTAGTTTCTGGTGTTTGTAGGTAGTGCTAGTAGTCTACCAAGTGGCACCCGGTACAGGTGGGCTTGGGACAGACTAGGTGCAGTGGCACGGTGTTCCAAGTGGCACCCGGATGGTGGGCTTGATAACTGAGGGAGTCCTGGATTAGGGGGTCCTCGAATAGCCGGACTATGTACTTATACCGGACTGTTGGACTACGAAGATACAAGATTGAAGACTTCGTCCCATGTCCGGGTGGGACTCTCCTTTGCGTGGAAGGCAAGCTTGGCAATTTGGATATGTAGATTTCCTTCTCTGTAACCGACTCTGTATAACCCTAGCCCCCTCCAGTGTCTATATAAACTGGAGGGTTTAGTCCGTAGGACGAGAACAATCAGAATCATAGGCTAGCTTCTAGGGTTTAGCCTCTATGATCTCGTGGTAGATCAACTCTTGTAATACTCATATCATCAAGATCAATCAAGCAGGAAGTAGGGTATTACCTCCATCAAGAGGGCCCGAACCTGGGTAAACATTGTGTCCCCCGCCTCCTGTTACCATTAGCCTTAGACGCACAGTTCGGGACCCCCTACCCGAGATCCGCCGGTTTTGACACCGACATTGGTGCTTTCATTGAGAGTTCCACTGTGTCGTAACGATAAGGCTTGATGGCTCATTCAATCAGCTACAACAACGCGGTCCAGGTTGAGGTTTTCCTCCCCGGACAGATCTTTGTATTCGGCGGCTTCGTACTGCGGGCCAACTTGCTTGGCCACCTGGAGCAGATCGATAGCTACACTCCTGGCCATCAGGTCAGGTTTGGAAGCTTGAACTACACCACCGACATCCGCGAAGACTTAATCTTTGACGGATTCGAGCCCATGTCAGGTGCGCCGAACAGTCACGATGAGCATGACTTAGATCTGCCCTCGGACAGTGTTTGGGAGATCACACCTGCTGCTGCCTCGGCCATTAATCCGGAGTAGATCGTGCCATCCGAGAATGGGTGGATGGACCCCGCCACGGAGGCCGCACACTCATCAGTGACAAAGCTGAACACAGACTTTGCCTCCGATGAGGCCTATGACATCGGACCCTCAGACTCGTCTCTGGCCATAGGATCTGAATCAGATGCATCCGTGCCTATTGAATCTGATCAGGCACCGATCCTGGAGTTTACCTCCGCGGACATCTTTCAGCACTCACCCTTGGGCGACGTGCTAAATTCACTAAAGTCTCTCTCCCTGTCAGGAGACTCTTGGCCGAACTATGTCCGTCTTGAGTGGGAAGCGGACGTTGAAAAATTTGTTCCCCACCCACCACCCACTTAATAGCCACTGTCGATGACCTAACCGACATGCTTGATTTTGACTCCAAAGACATCGACGGTATAGACGGTGATGCAGGAGAAGAACAGGAACCACCGCCTAAAGGGCGCTGGACAGCCACCTCATCATATATATATGGTGGACACCCCCAAAGAAAGCGATGGCGATGAGGCAACGGAGGATAATCCCCTTTTTTTGCGGGGGGAGGATAATCCCCTTGAGAAGCAATCTAAGGACCAGCGTCATTGGCGCCGCTCTAAGCCACGCCATAACAAAAATAGCAATACTGGCACAAGAGACAACAGCACTCTGGATGATGCCGAAGACGAAAACAATCCTGCCCAGCCAGACTTCGAGCAGGCCGAATGGGAGGATGGGCAAGTTAGCCCTCATGAATAGGCAATGGATGGATACTTGGAGGATGATAATTGCATGCCCCTCTCTGAAGACGAGGTGAGCCTCGGCAATGAAGAATTCATCATGCCTGAGGATCCCATAGAGCTGGAGCGCTTCAAGCGACGGCTTATAGCCACTGCAAAAAAGCCTGAAGAAAAAGGAGCAAGAGCTTCAAGCTGATCAAGATCTGCTAACTGATAGATGGACTGAGGTCCTGGCAGCCGAGGAATACAGACTCGAGCGCCCAACCAAAAGTTACCCACAGCACAGGTTGCTACCTCAACTCGAGGAGGAGGCATTAAAGCCTACACTACCAGCGCAGGATACGACTGACCGGCCACCTCGTGGCCGAGACAGAGCGGCGTATCAGCCCGAACACCAGCCCGCACCCCGTCGCCAATCAAACAAAAAAACCAAGGCCCGGGGCTACACACAGGACCTGCAAGACGTATTGGAAAACAAAGCAGGATAGTCAAGATCGATCTACGGATCACGGGGGCGCGCCCCAACTCAAGAAGACAACCGTCACACCGGATATACTAAAAACAAATCCGGCCGGGCCGAATACAACAGATCAGACTCATTTGAACTACATCGTGATGTAGCCCGGCACAGAGGCGCCACACACCCCCTATGCTTCACTGACGAAGTAATGGATCATGAATTCCCAGAAGGGTTTGAACCCATGAATATTGAATCATGCGATGGTACAACAGACCCCGCGGTATGGATAGAAGATTTCTTTCTCCACATTCACATGGCCCACGGGGATGATCTACGCGCCATCAAGTACCTCCCACTAAAACTCAAGAGACTGGCTCGGCATTGGCTGAATAGCTTGCCGGCAAACTCCATCGGAAGTTGGGAGAACCTGGCAGATGCATTCCTGGATAACTTCCAGGGCACGTATGTGCGACCACCAGATATTGACAATTTAAGTCACATAACCCAACAACCGGAGAGTCAACCAGGAAATTCTGGAGTCGGTTCCTAACTAAAAAGAACCAAATTGTCGACTGTCCGGATGCCGAAGCCCTAGCGGCCTTTAAGCATAATATCCGTGACGAGTGGCTTGCCCGACATCTCGGCCAAGAGAAGCCGAAGTCCATGGCAGCCCTCACGACACTCATGACTCGCTTTTGTGCAGGCGAGGATAGCTGGTTGGCTCATAGCAACAACACAGCAAGCAATCCTGGCACATCAGAGGCCAGAGATAGCAACGGCAAGCCCCGACGCAACAAACACAAGCGTCGCAAAATTGGTGATAATGCCGAAGACATGGCAGCCAATGCCGGATTCAGTGGCTCTAAGTCCGGCCAGAGGAAAAAGGCATTCCAAATGAACAATTTGGGCCCGTCCGAACTGGACCGCATACTCTATCGTCCATGTCAAATTCACGGCACCCTAGGAACATCAGCCAATCATACCAACTGAGAATGCTGGGTCTTCAAACAAGTCGGCAGGTCAGGTGCCAAAAACAAGGAGAAAGGGTCTCAAAGTGATGATGATAACGAGGAGCCCTGATCACCAAACAAAGGAGGGCAAAAGAAATTTCCCCCGCAAACCAAAACGATGAATATGATAAATGCCATCCACATTCCCAAACTGGAACGGATGTCTACTCTTAGGGATGTCGACTTAACGGAGCTAATCGCCCCACAATATGTACTATGTCCGATCACTTTCGATCGTACGGATCGTCCGGCCAACACCAATCAGGGCAATTCAGCCGCACTCGTCCTTGACCCAATAATTGACGGATTCCACCTCACACAAGTCCTTATGGACGGAGGCAGTAGTCTAAACCTGCTGTATCAGGACACAGTGCGCAAGATGGGTATTGATCATTCGATGATCAAGCCCACTAAAACCACCTTTAAAGGTGTTATACCAGGTGTGGTGGCCCGTTGTACAGACTCCATCACTCTGGAGGTAGTCTTCGGATGGCCGAACAATTACCGTACCGAAGAGTTAATCTTCGACATCCTCCCTTTTCGCAGTAATTATCATGCACTGCTGGGACGAACCGCGTTTGCTCGATTCAATGCGGTGCCACATTATGCCTACCAAAAACTCAAGATGCCCGGTCCGCGCGGCATCATAACAGTTAATGGCATGGCCGAACCCCCCCCCCCTATGCCAAAGAGTATACCATCGCCTTAGAAGAAGAAGCAACAAGTGGCTTCTTTCAATCGAACCTTAAGGCGACGGCCAAACTCCCGGACACCGCCAAGGGAGTCCGAACTACTTCGCGGCGGAATAGCCCGGCTCGTCCAAAGCTTAACTAAAACATTGTGGCAGTAAAACGAGGCAGAACCTAGATAAGCCACACACACTGCGGCTCAACCGCTACGTGACACACAAACGTTTCTTGCATTTTTCTTTGCAGGTTCACTTTTGCGTAGGCCAGGACTGGTGACATGGAAACAGCTTGAACGCACAACAGAATCTTTAGATATTCCCCTCGATGACCATCCGACCACACTCTGGATCCGCGCATAGCCTCCTCCCGCCTGGTCTCAGCAAGTACCAAAATCATGTTTATCTTCATCACATTACCTGTACTCATACGCATCGACGTGTTATTCAATTACAACATGTGGCTTTATATGACGCTCATCTGCTATTGTTTCTTATCAACACCCTTTGTCAAATGGCATCCGTACATCGTGATATGCCTTAATATGCCAGGGGCTTCATTGTACCCATAATACGGCAATAAAGTCCGACCACCTTCACGGTCGTTCGGCACCGTGAACTTATAGCATTATATGCATCAGCTCCGAATCATGTCTTGGGTCAATAGTTGGGTTTGCCCGGCTCCTATTTTTTGCTGCCTTACGTTTTGCTATATCGGCTAGGGCGGCACAGGGAGAACTACTGCGATTGTGTCCTGGTTCTTCCGGATGAGCGCCTCAGTAGAGAAAGCCGAAAACTGACTGTCATGATACGGCAAGAGTTGGTCAGCTGTTCGAAAGGTTGTAAAATCTTTAAGTATTTCTTCCGCATTATGCGATAACCAATGCAGCGTGCGATGGATCCCCTCGTGCGGTCCTTCGAACACCAGGGGTTGCGCCTACCTTCCTTTTGTCAAACTCCTATGGCTAAGTGAGAGTGATAAAGCCCTAGAGTCGGATTGCCAGGTTTGTTGCGCTGAACACCTCCTTCAAGGACCCAAAACTAGGGTAAAGATTGCTCAGGTTTATCCCGAACACCCTCGTACTTCCTACATGGGGGCAGAAGTCGACGATTGGCCAACTCTCAGGATTAATATATAAAATGGCCGCGCAGGAGGAAAAACTTTCAAATAACAGGCAATAAATAATAGAAATGACCTTGTTCAACGTTACAAAGGACAACATGAATGTATTCATGGAAATATAATGTCCTTGGTGCATTGCTCCGCCGCAAGGCAGGATCCTTTTAGGACACTATCATAATATAATTTGGGCTTGCGGTGCTCCTTCCCCTTCGGCGGTCCCTCGGTCATCAGCTTCTCAGCATCCATCTTCCCCCAGTGCACCTTTGCGCGGGCGAAGGCCAGTCACGCACCCTCAATACAGACCGACCGCTTGATGACATCAGGTCGAGGGCAGGCACTCACAAGCCGCTTCACAAGCCCGAAGTAGCTGCTTGGAATTGGCTCGGCGGGCCATAGCCAGATAATTAAATGCTTAATGGCTAGTTCGGCCGTCTTATGCAGTTCAATCAACTGCTTCAGCTGATCGGCAAGTGGCACCAGATACACCAGCGCTAGATACTGCGACCAGAAGAGCTTCTCTGCAGTGATCCTTTCTTCCGCTCGATAGAATTGTGCGGCATCAGATATGCTGCGTGGCAGCTCCGCAAACACCCCTGGAGAAATTAGAATTCAAATTATCAACTTGATTTTCTCCTTTCAAATACCCGCTTTGTATAGAAAAATCCTTACCAGCCGCAATCTTCCTCGCCTCCCGGATTTCCTTCAGGGCACCTTGGGCTTCCTCCGGGCATCACTTGCAGCTTGGCGAGCTTGGGAGAGTTCGGATTCTTTCCTTGATAAACTCTACTCCAAGGTCTCACATTTCTTCACGGCCTCTTGAAGCTCTCGCTCAGCTTCAATAACCCTGGCCTCGTGCTTTTGGCAAAGAGCCTGCTCTGCGGCTGCCTTCTTCTCGGCTTCGGCCACAGCCTTCTTAAGAGCCTCAATTTCGGCCGCCGCCCCTAGAGCACGTCATAGAAATATTTTCATCATACTAACTAATTCATTTGTGCTGAATGCGAACAAGGTTTCTTCATACCTTGGTTATCTTCCAACTGCTTCTTCACTTGGCTGAGTTCTCCTTTGGTCCGCTCCAGACTCTGCCTCAGTCCGGAGACTTCCGCAGTTTGAGAGGCGGCAGTTGCTACAGACGCCTACTTTTGAACAAAAGAGAGATGCATAAAGTGAGTCTCCTGTGAACATTTATTTGATCCTCTGTTCGGTTGTTTCTTTCACCAAATAGTGTATCAGGGGCTACTACCTATACTATGACACTCTTCGAAACCTCACAAAACATACCTCAAAGCCCGTTATAAGGCTGATGCAGGCTTCATTTAGTCCACTTTCAGCGGACTGAATCTTCTCAATCACCGCACCCATAAGGGCACGGTATTCATCGATGATGGAGGTGCTTTTCAGTGCCGCCGATAAAGTATCCGGCACCTCTGGTTGGACAGAGGTTGCCGGTGGAACGGGCACACCCCCTCCAGTCGAGGGAGGCCGCCTGCCTGCTTCTGGAGCCGTATTGGTCTCCGGAATCGCGTCCGGCTGGGGGTCGAACTCAAGATAGCCCCCGCCGTCAACGTCCGTGGGAGCCTTCTCTCCCATGTGTCCGGCCCCCGAAGTTTGACATCCTGGCGCCGCCTTTACGATCTCCCCCCCCCCCACTCCTTGGCCTGGGTCCTTCATGGACGAAACCTCGGTGTCATTCACATGTTTGGGGGAAGGATCCTTCGGGTGTGTCCCGATCTCCATAGCATCTGAGCCCAATAAATCCTCCAACGAGGATTGTTCATTGCGGGACCTCGTCGGGCTGCAAAAAAGTATGGCTCATATTAAGATATTATGCCATGATGAGTCTGGACGCATAAACGTATTCGGATTTTTACTTACGAGTTCACCAGGGGCTGGGCCCTGGGATTCCACTCCGGGATACTATCGGTAGCAGCGGCCGACTCCTCTGGAAGGGGAGTTTTTCCCTTCTTAGGCAACTCGGCCTCCAAAGATGTGGAGGCCGTCCTTTTTTTTCTCCGCTCGCTGAGCATGGGTTTTCCTCCTCTTCCTCCTTCTCGCCGGAGGAAGATCGGGCATGGGAGTCTTCGGACATTGTGTCCGAAGTGCCACGGCGACGAAGGCCGCCCCTGGTCTTTTTGGCCTCCTTCTCAGCCTTCTTCTTCGGCGCCTTGTAAGGCGCCGGGACCAGCATCTTCGTCGGAAGTGGGCCGGCTGGTTCTTCCGACAGAGGGGTCGGACAATAGATTCGCCCTGCCTTCTTCATCCAGCCCTAGGAGAGTTGTGGAAAACACATTAAGCATTTTTCTTAGGATATGCGAATAAAACATATGAATTGCCAATATACAATGACTTACCGAACTTGCAGGGTGGGGCAGTTGGTACCCGCGGTCCTCTGTGGAGTCCGGCCACGATTTGTCGGACTTAAAGAGCACCTTCCAAATGTCCTTGTGCGAGGAGCCGAAGAGCTATAGCAGGGTCTGGTGCTTGGCCGGGTCGAATTCCCATAAATTGGAAGCCCTGTGTTGACAAGGAAGAATCCGGCGAACTAACATCACCTGGACTACATTGACAAGTTTGATATTCTTGTCTTCCATATCCTTGATGCGCATCTGGAGCACCGACAACTCGTTGGGCGAAGACCAGTTCGGGCCCTTCTTGGGCCAGGACGTAAGCCGCAGAGGGGCTCCGGATCGGAATTCGGGAGCAGCAGCCCATTCCATGCCACGCGGCTCAGTGATGTAAAACCACTGATGCTGCCACTCTTTGACGGAATCATTGAAAGTACCCGTTGGCCATGTGACATTGGGCATCTTGCTCACCATGGTGCCTCCGCACTTGGCGTGCTCTCCGTTCACTACCTTGGGCTTGACATTAAAGATCTTTAGCCATAAGCCGAAGTGTGGCGATATGCGGAGGAAGGCCTCGCACACGGCGATGAATGTCGAGATGTTGAGAATGGAATTGGGGGATAGATCATGAAAATCGATCCCATAATAATACATGAAGCCGCGAACGAATGGGTGGAGGGGAAACCCTAGCCCGCGAACAAAATGAGGGAGGAATACAACCCTCTCATGGGGTTCCGGAGTAGGGACGATCTGACCCACCGTTGGAAGACGGTGGCTAATTTTCTTGGCCAGATACCCGGCCTCCCAAAGCTTTTTGATATCCATCTCCCAGACGGTAGAGGCCATCCACTTGCCTCCTGCTCCGGATCCGGACATTTTCGGAAGACCTTTTTGGGCAGAGAAGACGAACGCTTGGGCGCTGGAGCTCGATCAAGGGGGAATGGATGAGCAGAGAAAGTAGAAGGCATGGAAAAAAAGGGGAGTCCTTATCTTTTTATAAAGGCAGCAGGGATCCCGCGCCTCCCCACTTGCCCGATAAACTCGCTTATTCCCCAAGCGCCGCATTGATGGCACGGTTGGGTTACCCACACCCGTATTGATGAGAATCCCGAGATAAGGGGACACGATCTCTTCTTCGACAAGACGTGCCAATAAAACCACCTCGCGATATGTGCGGCAGCTGGTTGGAAGACGGTTCAAATAATGACCGAGCCGTGGCGTGATGTCACGCTGTGAAAACTTGTCGGCAGATTAGATTTGTGGAATATTGTACTCTCTATGGTGGTATGTGGAATTTGTTTTGCAGAGCCGGACACAATCCTTGTGTTCAAAATATTCTATGGAGTATTCGGAGAAGGAACCCGCCTTGCAATGTCGAAGACAATCTGCGCGCCGGACTCATCATCATTGAAGCCTGGTTCAGGGGCTACTGAGGGAGTCCTGGATTAGGGGGTCCTCGGATAGCCGGACTATGTACTTATGCCGGACTGTTGGACTATGAAGATACAAGATTGAAGACTTCGTCCTGTGTTCGGGTGGGACTCTCCTTTGCGTGAATGGCAAGCTTGGCAATTCAGATATGTAGATTTCCTTCTCTGTAACCGACTCTGTGTAACCCTAGCCCCCTCCAATGTCTATATAAACTGGAGGGTTTAGTCCATAGGACGAGAACAATCAGAATCATAGGCTAGCTTATAGGGTTTAGCCTCTACGATCTCGTGGTAGATCAACTCTTGTAATACTCATATCATCAAGATCAATCAAGCAGGAAGTAGGGTATTAGCTCCATCGAGAGGGCCCAAACCTGGGTAAACATTATGTCCCCTGCGTCCTGTTACCATTAGACTTAGACGCATAGTTCGTGACCCCCTACCCGAGATCCACCGGTTTTGAAACTGACATGAACCCTGCTCACATCGTTTGGGGCCGTGAGCGACACCTCGGCCGGGTCTCCTTGTGGATGGAACCCGAATAGGAAATGCACCTGGACTAGAGACTCGCGTGGTTAGTCAGGTCGTGGCCGACACCCTCGCCAGTCTTCCGCTTGAAGGTTGCCGAGATACATGACGTGTACATGGCGGTAAGTGGCGAGAGCCTGTGTGAAGAAGTACACCCCTGCAGGGTTAACATCATCTATTCGAATAGCCGCGTCCGTGATAATGGACCTCTGGGTTGCCTATATAGTTCATAGACAAGTGAAAGTGGATACTCAAAAATACGCAAGATAAGCGTGAGTGTTATGGATGGCCTTCTCGTAGGGAGACGGGAGTGGATCCTTAGTGGTGTATTGATATGGTGAATATGTGGACTCGAGTGCGCCACCTCAAAAGAGTTACTTGCAATCGTAGTTCAGGATAGCCACCAAGTCAAAGCTGGCTTGCTGCAGTCAAACTCCACCACCCCCTTCATTGATACTGATGCATGTGTAGATAGTTCTGATGTAAGTCTTGCTGGGTACATTTGTACTCACGTTTTCTTAATTTATGTTTTTGCAGAGAGACTCCAGTCTCGCTAGTAGTTCCGCCTGGACTTCGACGTCTAGCTTGTTACCTCAGCTACGATCTTGTGCCCTCGACAAGATCTGGTAGATAGTCAGGCTTCTCAGCCTTTTTCATTTGTAGATGTCTGTACTCAGACATGATAAGCTTCCGCATGTGCTCTGAATGTTGGGCCATGAGACCCATGATTGTAATATCTTGCTCCTCGGAGCGTATTGAATAAATACTTTGAGTTGTAGAGTCACGTTGTGATGCCATGTTGTATTTGCACATATCGAGCATATTGTGTGTATGATTATTGAAATGCTTGGTATGTGTGGGATCCGACAACCTAGTTGTTTATTCTTGGTAGCCTCTCTTACCGGGAAATGTCTCCTAGTGCTTCCACTGAGCCATGGTAGCTTGCTACTGCTTCAGAACACTTAGGTTGGCCGGCATGTGTCCTTCTTCGTTCCAGTGTCTGTCCCTTCGGGGAAATGTCACGCGTTGTTCCTTTAAGTCCTTGTAGCTTGCTACAACTTGGGTTCATACATTGCTGATCGACACATTCGTTGTTGGATCATGTATGCCTGCCCCTATAAGTTAGCACCACCTTGGGTTTACGACTAGTCATGTCGGCCCGGGTTCTTTGTCATATGGATGCTAGCGGCACTATCATATACGTGAGCCAAAAGGCGCAAATGGTCCCGGGCCAGGTAAGGTGGCACTCATGGGAATACCGTGCATGAGGCCACAAAGCAATATGATGTTTTACATGCTAGATCGGTGTGACTTAGGATCGGGGTCCTGACAAAAACGGTGCTAAGAATATATTTTTTATGGTAAAATCTAACTATGGTGTTCTAGTTATATTAGTACAATTATATAGCTGATGAAGCAAATACAATATCCTAAATTTGAAGATGCAAAATAGAATATCATGATTTCCATGAGATCCGATAATGAAAGGTCAATTATCATAATTTTTTCATATGTACTAAGTGGTACTCAAGGTATGATGTCACTGTGATAGCTCTCTTAAAATAATTTCATTAAATAGTTGCAAGCTAAAGAAGTTTAGACCATCTTAAGTAAATAATTAAGTCAAACATTTACATGCAAAAGGGTTTCAACCCTTACCACTTAATCTTGTTTTACCGAAAGAGTTGGAACTCCAATCCTAAGTAAACAGAAACAAACGAGTTAAACATTCCAAAAGTATATCACATCTTATCAATCTTGTGGATGTGATGTTTTGAAACCAACTTTTGGACACTGAAACTTGCGTACTGTAAAATCTACAGAAGAAAGTTGAAACAAAGCAACAATAAATGATAGAAAGAAAGAGAGGCATATACTGGAATCAAAGTAGATGCCACGTATTCAACCTTGTGAACCAGTACACGCCAGTGCTTTTTGGTAGTCCCTGACCACAAATATTTTCTCCTAGCTTTATAGGATATCTTCCCTTTGTTTCTGAAAGTTGCTGTAAGGAGAAGTCGTGGCTGCCCTGCTCCTGCTAGGACCGTTGCCGCTCCATGCTCTTCTTCGTAACAAGATGATATGAAATATATACCAATGGCGTCAACACTGTTACAGACATGGAGGTCTTAAACTACTACTTTCAGATCTACTAGAACAAGGAAATTTTGAATAAGATACTTTATTCAACATCAGCGAATTTGAGGGGGCGGGAAAGGTCAATGAACAAAAGCTATAATAGGTGTTTCCCTCCTTTTAAGCGTTACCAGGTAACAAAGCAAGCATGCCTATTTTTTCTAATGAAACTGGTATGTATATATCTCTTAAGAAACTGCAGCAGCAGGTACTGATATGAAACATTGCATACCTCAACAAAAGATGATGTATCATGGAAACCACCGGTGAATCCTAAAGCTATAAAGCTTTCAGCCTTCAGTACAAGTTTTTCATCTTCAGAATAATATTGACATCTTGCATAACTACTTCTGAAGCACAAATAAGAAAATATTATGTGCCAAGCACCATAGCCAAGTCTTTATACAAGAGACTTTTTTTACAATTCTATGCAGATTCTGCTACCAACAAGCCTATAAACATGTTGATGACTATTGCATCTCTCAACTCATGTCTAGATTAATAGTTGGAACTAGATTAATCCAAAAAAAAATCCCCAAAGAATAACAAAAGTTAAAAGAGAACACGATAAAGGGAAGATTAACAGCTAAGGTAATGGATTAACATTTATTTGGAAGCAATGCAATATGGAGAACCATCACCTCAAAATCAAATACCGGGATTCAGAAGTAAGCAAGAAAACGATCACCTCGAATTCAGATACCTGGTTTCAGAATTAAGCAACTATTAACAAAGGCTAACAGCATAACAACAGGGATTTCGTTTATACAAAAAAAGAGGCAGCAAACATATGTTTGCTCCATGAAACATGTGCGGGAATGGGGATTAGGACCTGATTCATACGTATTGTAGGCGAGCATGCATAGCCGCTGCTGGATGCCCTCCTCAACAAATATTGAGCCTTGCATCATGACATTAGGAGGTGCACCGCCGCCATGGGAGAGCTCTTGTGTGTCGCCGATGTCTTGCCTCTGGTTGCCCCGACAGCCACCGCCGTCGGCCGGCGAGCCATGCTTGTTCGCCATGCCTCTCACCCTCTCCTCCTCCCGTTCCTCTATTCTCTTTCCCTATCTCTCGCTCTTCTCCCACTGCACCTCTCATGTGCCCCTACGGCCATGCTCGCCAGCGCCGGCTCCCCTTGCAGTCGCGTCGTACGTGCTGCAGGGCTGCACCACGGCACCAACAGCCTCTGCATGCCACGTTCGTGGCCGAGTTCTGCCTCCGGCGCCGCCCGGTCTCCCTTCTCCCGCAGCCAGCCGCACCACCACTCCTACGCCCCCCTATTGCCTCCTTCCGACCAGAACCGCCACCTGCACCTGCTTTGCACCACTGCTCGTCCGATGTGGCCCTGTAGCCGCTCCCGCTTTGTGCTGCACATGCGCTGTTGTCCTCCAATGTGCCGCTGCTCCCCGCACCATAGCCTAACTGGCCGACCCCACAACCACGACCGGAGGAGTAGTGGAGTCAGCAACACCACCCTTGAAGACATCTCGATGGCGAAGACGAAAACATGTGTGGAAGGGGAGGAGGATGAGGATCACGCCATTGGAAGGTGCAAGCGAGAGGGGTGGCGCACGGTTAAGGGTGAGGGGATTCGATTGGGATTTGTTTCACTTTTTTCGGGCGTGATTGCAGGATGCAGGGGTTGCGGGCGCGGGGTGGGATATGGTAGAGTCTTGTCCGCCCCCCAAAATTGCTAAACACACTTTTAATGAGGATTAGTGGTATGTTGACGGCTAGATTAAAAGAAGTGGGTTTGATCGTGGGACTCTCGTTGCTTTGGGTTGTTGTGTGTACGTTATGCGGGGTGTGATTAGCGATGAATATGTTTGCTTGTTTAATAGTAGTATAGATATAGATTTATTCTCTTTCCGAGAAGTTTGTGTTAAACACACACAAAATTCTGTCAAACGGATATCGATCCTTAATTCGGCCACCCGTGCCCACATTAAGGCTTGGGGGCTATTGAGCTTCATGCTCATTATTTATAAATATTAAAGGGGCACATCGATCCCCTGATCTGGTGTTGCCATCCGACCAGTGGCTCAGGGGCTACTGCATTGCTTATTCAATGCAGAGAATTCAAAGTGCTTAGTGTTCGGCATGACCGAACTATGGGCAAGCGCGTCTTTGGACAACAATAAGTACCATCTGGGACTTATCCGGCATCAAGCTAATATATATTGGAGACTTATCACAACCCTCTCTCAGGGGCCTGTCCGCCGATCATTATTTCTAATATATTACACTATGTTTCTATTCCTACATATGCTGCCGAGCTAGGAGTTGATCCTCACGCCAATTTTGCAAATCGACCTGAGTCTCAGGGGCTACTAGTATCAGCAGTTTTATGTTTTCCTTCAGGTGCATCTAGGGTTTTAGACCGACACACACCTTGAGGGCTACTGGATATACATATACTGGCTATATCTTGGTAGAGAATAAATTGCACCAATCAAAAATATTCCCAAAAAATCAGCTCGTGGTCGGGGTGGTGCACCACCTCGAAAGCAATCCGGCATAAAGCTCGGGCGCCAGTGGCTGGCTCCATAGAGGGCATTTCCGGCATTAAGCTCGGCTGAATTACTTCAATCTTTTAAAAGACCGAGGCAGTTTACGACACCTCGGACGCTGACCATCGTTGGAGCTCGGAAGTGGTCCGGCATAAAGCTCGGATTCGAATGGCTCGTTCCATAGAGAACTTTTCAGCGTTAAACTCGGATAACCTCCTTCAAACTCTTTCAAGCCAAGGTGATCTATGACACCTCGGAGATATTCCGGCATTGGAGCTCGGATATAGTCCGACGTTGGTGCTCGGCTGCAAAAGATATCTCAAATGCAGTCCGACGTTGGAGCTCGGATGCATGAGGACACCGCCGCACGGGAACAACTTCAAACTCGAGGTGTGGCGTAAAAATAACAAGGCATTGATAAAGGCCGAGAACTTAAAGGGGCTCCTCGGATACCCGACGTGTAAACTCTTCGGATTCACTTTGGTGATCCTCAAGATTGAAGATGAGATGATTTGTTGAACCAGTTTTCAAGACCGATGACCGAAGATGAATAATAGTTCGGAAGAATCGAGTAGCGTCCCCAACTTGAAGACCGGTTCAGGGGGCTACTGATGGTGTCCTGGACTAGGGGGTACTCACCATGCCATCTCCCGATCAGTTGGTTTGGGCCGAGGACCCCCATGGCCGTTTGCTCATGGGCCAGTTCGGACAGCCGATGTGTACACGAGGAAGATTCCACAAGACTTGGTGATCAAGACAAGGACTCCTCTCCACCGTCGTATTCGATTAGGACTCTTGTTATCCTAGGCCTCTGGTACATTATATAAGCCATGGCTAGGCTAGTCGATAGAGGATCATGACATTATTCATCATACCCTCAGGTTTAGACCAAAACATACGATCTCGAGGTAGATCAACTCTTGTAATCCCTATACTCATCAAAGCCAATCAATCAGCATGTAGGGTATTATCTCTTCCAGAGAGCCCAAAGCTGGGCAAAATCCCGTGTTCATGTTACCATCGATCCTTAGACACATAGCTTGGGACCCCCCTACCCGAGATCTACCGATTTTGACACCGACAATCTCCACTATAAAGGTCATAGGGAAGCTTGTGAAAAACATTTGATACAAACTTTTCAATACTTTTTTTAGAAAGAGGAGGTTGAATCATCTAGTTTAGAGGTCCAACTTATAGGCATGTTCAAAACAACCTTGCCAACTGTTACACTGGTAAAGGAGGGGCATTCTTTTCACCAGTTGAACAACATTTTGGCAAGTTGTAGTGCATGTTAGGGGCGATTGTGACACCTATTCAGACCGATTTGTTAGTATGATTATTGTCGGGGAGGGAAAGTTTGAGTCAATTGCGGGGGAGGGATTTTTTTCAGTAAGATATAGCTACAATGGCATGGAAGAACTCAATGCAACACCTAGGCAATCATAGACAGAGCATCATTTGGTGCAACCATATTGATTGTTGTGAATGATCTAGATGGTAACTACTTGCATGCTACCATCCAGTCATGGTAAGAAGTTTGAGATACGAGTCAAGTAGAAAAATTAGGTGATAATCACCCAAAATTTCCTACCGATTCTTGGAATAGGGCTGATCAAGGATTATTGATGTTTCGCATGTTGACTTCTCCGTTGTAAAGTTCACTAGAACATCAAGGCGCGTGTTGTCGCGCCCTCCCATATTAGTGGCAATATAACTACTTATGAGAGAAAGGGAAGTATAATTATCAATCAAGATATGAATTGAATGCCTCAATTTTTAGCATGGACAACAATATAAATTTTAATAGAAAGGTAAAAAATTATTTTGAATACCCCTACTGAAGGGCCAGTTCAAATAATCATCAAATATTATTGAACAAGTTAATCCGCATGAGATATTAAAAATCCTCTACATACCCCTAAGATAGAAGACAGAGAAGGAAACATTTAAAAGATTGAGTGAGTGAAAATAATGAGTTGTGGCATCACGTACAAAAATGACATATAATACTAGATTTTACATTTGAGCTTAAGTGTACATAATTTATAATTCTAAGTGAAACTACATAAGTTACAGAAGTGGGTATAATATTGAACCTAAAATGTGCATTGGTGCCATGGACGTATGAAATCCAGGGCACATGTCAAGGGCTCAATTTAACATCACATATTCCAAGCAGAAGAAATTTTATCTTTTTTTTTGGGGGGGAGAAGAAATGATATCGAATAAGCACCTTATTCATCTAGCAACATATTGTCCCTTGTTTGCATCACTGTGTATTAATTTCTTCCATCAAGCAGCTGAAATCATTTTATATACAAAACATTGTTAGCATAAGGAAATTAATGGCACCGAGGGTTGCACATTGTCGTGCAACACTTGGCTTGTGCTTTATGTATGGATGCCATGAAGCAGTATTTTACCTCATCGTTCATAACTTGAAGAATTTTTGTGGGTTCCTGTGTCATAGGACAAACCTTCAACTTAGTGGAAGAAATACCAAGAGATGAAAACATGTGAACTGATGTAAATCCTTCCTAACATTTACATTTAGTAAAAATGCTAGGTACACATACTGCAATGTGCAATCTCATAGTAGGAACTTCATATCTTAAACCAAACAGCCAAACTGAGTGAAATGTCGGCATACAAAAGAACCTCATGTACTAACTCTTACCACTAATGAACAATTTGGAGCATAGGGAGAAAACAATACATATTTTCGTTTGGAACTGTGGCAGAGGGTAGCGGGCTTTCTTCCCCAATTCAGCACCAACAGCAAACCCTAAAAAAATTCTCCAATCAGTAAAGAATCAATAACAAGATAGGGCATGCAAGAGATTGAAGCAAAAGATCTGACATAGAGTACATGGTGAAACCATCTTGGAAGACGGCAAAACAATTCGTCCGCTCGTAAACGAATGCTGCCATGCGCCATCGCAATCGCAAACTCACTTGCCATCGCCAGCAGGTACCGCTGCCACCTTGTCCCAATTGCTTGGTGTTCTTCCTGAATTTTTTTCTTGTGGGGAGCAGCAGGATGAGCCGGCGGCCGGCGTCCCCGCTGAGGGAGTCCTGGATTAGGGGGTATCCGAACAGCCGGACTATATACATCGTCCAGACTATTGGAGCGTGAAGATACAAGACTCAAGACTTCGTCCCGTGTCCGGATGGGACTCTCCTTTGCATGGAAGACAAGCTTGGCGATCCGGATATTGTATTTCCTTCCTTGTAACCGACTCCATGTAAACCCTAGCCCTCTCCAGTGTCTATATAAACCGGAGAGGATGGTCCTTAGAAGGCCGATCACAATTACAATCATACCATCATAGGCTAGCTTCTAGGATTTAGCCTCTACGATCTCGTGGTAGATCTACTCTTGTACTACTCATATCTTCAATATTAATCAAGCAGGAAGTAGGGTTTTACCTCCATCAAGAGGGCCCGAACCTGGGTAAACATTGTGTCCCTTGCTTCCTGTTACCATCAGCCTAAGACGCACAGATCGGGACGCCCTACCCGAGATCCGCCGGTTTTGACACCGACATTGGTGCTTTCATTGAGAGTTCCTCTATGTCGTCGCTTCGAGGCTTGATGGCGCCTTCAATCGTCGACAACACGGTCCAGGGTGAGACGTTTCTCCCTGGATAGATCTTTGTGTTCGGTGGCTTCGCACTGCGGGCCAATTCACTTGGCCATCTGGAGTAGATCGATAGCTAGGCCCCTGGCCACCAGGTCAGGTTCGGAAACCTGAACTACACGGCCAATATCCGCGGAGACTTGATCTTTGACGGAATCTGGCCTGTGCCAGGAGCGCCGGACAGTCACGACAAGCACGGCCTAGACCTGTTGTCGGACAGTGCTCGGGATATCACCCCTGTAGTAGCCCCGGACCTAAATCCGGAGCAGACTGTGTGGCCCAAGGACGGGTGGATGGACTCCGCCCCGCAGGCCGCATACTCATCGGCGGTAGAGCCGAACCCAGGCCTCACCTCTAGGGACGCCTGTGATTCATGACCCCCGGACTCATATCCGGCTGTAGGTTCCAGTCCGCGTGCTCCTGAGCCCACCGAACCTGGTTGGGCTCCGGTAATGGAGTTTACCGCTGCGGATGTCTTCCAGCACTCGCCCTTTGGCGACATGCTGAATTCATTAAAGTCCCTCTCTTTGTCAGGAGGCTCTCGGTCGAACTATGTCTGGCTCAAGTGGGAAGCTAGCGATGAAGGCATTCGTTACCCACCCACCACCCACTTCATAGCCACGGTCGATGATTTGACTGACATGCTTGATTTCGACTCCGAAGACATCAACGGTTTGGACGACGATGTAGGAGAAGAATAGGAACCACCACCCATGGGGCGGTGGACAGCCACCTCTTCATATGACATATATATGGTGGACACTCCGAAAGAAACCAATGGCGATGAGGCAATGGAGGATAACCCCTCCAAGAAGAAAGCGAAGCATGGGCATCGCCAGCGCCGCTCCAAGCCTCGCCACAACAATACAGGCATCGGAGACGATAACAATCTGGACGGTGCCGAAGATGAATACAACCCCGATCAGCCCGCCTTCGAGCAGGTCGAGCAGGAAGACAGGCAGGACAGCCCAGAGGAACAGGCGACGGACGGGTATCCGTAGGAGGACAACTACATGCCCCCTCCGAAGACGAGATTAGCCTCGGCGATGACGAGTTCGGTGTGACTGAGGATCCCACGGAGCAGGAGCGCTTCAAGTGCCGGCTTATTGCCACTGCGAGGAGCCTGAAGAAGAAGCAACCGCAGCTTCAAGCTAATCAGGACCTGCTCACAGACAGATGGACAGAAGTCCTGGCAGCCGAGGAATATGGACTAGAGCGCCACACGGCTGACCGGCCACCTCGTGGCCGGGATAAAACGGTATATCAGCCCGAATACCAGCCCGCACCCCCGCGCCAGTTTACTACGGCCAGGGGCAATGCTCAGGACCTGTGGGATCGATTGGATAACACCGCAGGACAAGCAAGATCAATCTACGGATCATGGGGGCATGCTGCAACACATGATGTTGTCCGTCATACCGGATACACTAACAGTAAATCCGGCCGGTCCGAACACAACAAGCCATACTTAGTTAGACTGCATCGAGACATAGCCCAGCACAGAGGCGCCGCACACCCCCTTTGCTTCACCGATGAAGTGATGGATCATGAATTCCGAGAAGGGTTCAAACCCGTAAACATTGAATCATAAGATGGCACAACAGACCCCGCAGTATGGATTGAAGATTTCCTTCTCCACATCCACATGGCCCGTGGAGACGATCTACATGCCATCAAGTATCTTCCCCTTAAGCTCAAAGGACCCGCCCGACACTGGCTAAACAGCCTGCCCGCAAATTCCATTGGCAGTTGGGAAAACCTGGAAGACACATTCCTCGACAACTTCCAAGGCACGTACGACCACCGGACACCGATGACTTGAGCCACATTACTCAACAGCCCGGAGAATCAGCCAGGAAATTCTGGACTCAGATCCTAACTAAAAAGAACCAAATAGTTGACTGTCCGGACGCCGAAGCCCTGGCGGCCTTTAAGCATAATATCCGCGACGAGTGGCTCGCCCAACACCTAGGCCAGGAGAAACCCATGTCCATGGCGGCTCTCACGACACTAATGACCCGCTTTTGCACGAGCGAGGACAGCTGGTTGGCCGCAGCAGCACTACACCACATTTTGGCACTTCAGACGTCCGTGACAATAATGGCAAGCTACGGTGCAACAGACACAAGCGACGGAACAACGGCGACAACACCGAAGACACGGCAGTCAACGCCGGATTCAGCGGATCCAAATCCGGTCAGCGGAAGAAACCGTTCAAACGAAACAATCAGGGACCGTCCAGTCTGGACCGCATACTGGAGCGCCCGTGCTAAATTCATGGCACCCCAGACAAGCTAGCCAACCACACTAATAGAGTCTGCTGGGTGTTCAAACAGGCCGGTAAAATAAATGTTGAAAACAAGGACAAGGGGCTGCACAGCAACGATGACGAAGAGCCCTGGCGTCCGAACATGGGAGGACAGAAGAAATCCCCCCCCCCAGGTGAAAACGGTCAACATGATCTACGCCACTCACATTCCCAAGCGGGAACGGAAGTGAGCACTACGGGACGTCTATGCGATGGAGCCAGTCGTCCCCAAATTCAACCCATGGTCAGCTTGTCCGATCACCTTCGATCGTAGGGATCACCCTACCAGTATCCATCATGGCGGTTCGGCTGCATTGGTTCTAGACCCAATCATAGACGGATTTCACCTCACACGAGTCCTTATGGATGGAGGTAGCAGCCTGAACCTGCTTTATCAGGACACAGTGTGCAAAATGGGCATCGACCCTTCAAGGATCAAGCCCACCAAAACCACCTTTAAAGGTGTAATTCCTGGAGTAGAGGCCCGTTGTACGGGCTCTATAACATTGGAAGTGGTCTTCGGATCTCCGGATAACTTCCGAAGCGAAGAGTTAATCTTCAATATCGTCCCTTTCCGTAGTGGTTACCATGCACTGCTCGGACGAACCGCATTCGCGAGATTCAATGCGGTACCACACTATGCATACCTCAATCTCAAGATGCCAGGCCCGCGCGGGATCATAATAGTCAACGGAAATATGGACCGCTCTCTCCGTACAAAAGAGCATATTGCAGCCCTCGCAGCAGAAGTACAATGTGGCCTCCTCCGACAAACCACCAATCCGGTGACGACAACCTCGAGCACCGTCAAGCGAGTCCGGAGCACCCCGCAACAGGATCACCAGGCACGCCAAGAGCGCGACTAGCAGTCCGGCCTCCGCTCAAGCCCTATCAAAGCAGCATTCGTGCTACGCGTACACAATTACGCACTCAAAATACCATGGGCACATGCGGAGCAGTCAAACAGTACGGTATCACCGCAACATACCTTCGTAACCCCCCCCCCCTTTTTTGTCTTTCAAGACATTGCTTTATAGCAGCCTCTTCGGAAGAGCCGGGTTGTCGGACTTACATAGGAGAGCAAACCAAGAAGGCAACAGGCTCTGCGCACAAAAGGAAATACCCAGGTGGAATCTGTTCACGATCGTTATACCTGTTTTATATACCTACGTGCAGCCTGCCCTTGGATAGGACATGTTAAATAGTCCTATTTACTTCTGCTTAAATGCACCCATTGTAAACATGCACTTAAACATATTATTCATCAATGGGAGATCATATATAGCGTCAGCTTATTATTCCTATCTGCACATTTTTTCTATAAATGTTTATTTACTATTGCATCCGTACACTTTGGTACGTTTATTTTGCCAGGGGCTTCTTATGGCGCCCCGCAATACGGCAAGCAAAGTTCGAACACTTTCAACAGTGCGGCACCCCGAACTTATAGCACTATATGCATCAGCTCTGAATCATGTCTTGGGTCCACAGTTGGGTTAGCCCGGCTCCCTTGTTTTGATACCCTATGTTCCGTTATATCGGCTAAGGTAGCGCAGGGAGAACTACTGCGATTGTGTCATGGTTCTTCCGGACGAGCACCTCAGTAGAGAAAGCCGAAAATTGACCGGCATGATGTGGCGAGAGCTGGTCGCTGTTCGAGAGGTCTTAAAATCCTTAAAGATTTTTTCCGCTTTAGGCGAGGAATCAGCCTCGTCCGATTTAGGCGTATATAGCGCCCCAGTTCGGCCTTCCGAACTCTAGGGGCTTCGCCGAAATTTAAAATTGTAGACTTCTATGGCTAAGTGAAGGTTATAAAGCCGCATAGTCCGATTGCCTTGTTCGCTGCGCTAGACACCTCCTTTAGGGACAAAACATTTGGATAAAGAGTGTCTGGGTTTTCCATGAACACCCCAGTACTAGTTACGTGGGGGCGGAAGCCGACGACTGGCCTACTTTCAGAATTTTATAAACAGCCGCATGGAAGGTAATATTTTAAATCAAAAGGCGCTACATAGCGCAAGTAACTTTGTCCTTATATTACAAACATGACAGAAGTGAATTCATTCTAAAATTGTGTCCTTGGCACATTCATCGGCCACGAGATGAGCTCCCTTCATAACACCTTCATAATATCTCTCGGGACAGCGATGCGCCTTGCCCTCTGGCGGCCCATCCTTCACCAGCTTCTCCGCATCCAGCTTGCTCCAATGCACCTTCGCACGGGCGAAGGCCCGGCGAGCACCCTCAATGCAAATGGATCGTTTGATCACTTCAAGCCGTGGACAGGCATTCACCATCCGCTTGATCAGGCCGAAGTAGCTGGTGGGCAGGGGCTCACCGGGCCACATCTGGACTATGAAATCCTTCATAGCCACTTCGGCCGCCCTGTGGAGTTCAACCAACTGCTTCAGTTGGTCACTCAGAGGCGTTGGATGTTCGGCCCTAGCATACTGGGACCAGAACAGCTTCTCCGTCGCGCTCCCCTCCTCGGCACGGTAGAACTCCGCGACGTATGATAAGCTGCGTGGTAGATCTGCAAATGCCTCTGGAGAGCTCCGAATTTGGATAAGTAAAAGAAACACCTCCTCCACATGCTTGCTTTGCATACAGAATTTCTTGACCGCTGCTATCTTCTTGGCCTCCTGGATTTCCTGCTGTGCCTTCTCGGCTTCGGCCTTGGCATCTTTTATACTAGCAAGGGCCTTTGCAAGCTCGGCCTATTTCACCTTAAGCTCATGCTCCACGGACTCGAACTTCTTGCCGAGCTCCTGGAGCTCTTGCTATACCTCGCCCACTCTAGCATCTTGCTTTTCGCGCTCCTTGCGTTCCAAGGCCGCCTTGTGTTCGGCCTCGGACATCGCTTTCTTCAGAGACGCCACTTTAGTGGTGGCCCCTGTTACAAAATCACGATGCTTCATCGTTAGAATAACCAATTTTATCTATCCTTCATTATATGAGAGCGGGGAATCACTCACCTTTGTTCTCTTCGAGCTGCCTCCTCGTGAGGTCGAGCTCTCCCTGCGCCTGCTCCAGGTCATGTTTAGTCCGGCGATCTCAGCCATACTGACAGCAGCGACAAGCAGCACAGCCTGCTTATTCACATTCAAACTTATTGTTAGACTCCTGCGGATTATAATTGACCATCAGTTTGGTCTTTCCTTCTGAAACACCAAAGAGAGTATCAGGGGCTACTACCTATCGGGTGGTAATTTCATACATTTTTATTACTTACCTCAAAGCCTATTAGGAGGCTGGTACAAGCTTCGGTTAGTCCGCTCTTGGCGGACTAAACCTTATGAATCACCACACTCATAAGAGTACGATGCTCTTCATCCATGGAAGCGCCTCAAAGCGCTTCCAGCAGACAATCCGACGCCTCGGGCGTAGCGGAATTCCTCGGCATAGACGGCTCGCCCTCCCTAACGAGGGGCTGCCTGCCTGAGTCCGGAACCATTGGAGGTTCCGGAACAGTGTTCGGCTGAGAGCCCAGCTTACTGCGGCTCTCATCAACACGATCCGCGGGGATCTTGAACCCCGCGTGTCCGATGTCTGGAATGCCACCTTGGGGCGCCTCCAGAGCCACCTCCCCCCGCTCTGGGAGCCTTTGGGACAACACCTCCGTGTCGTCCATAGGCTGAGGAGTAGTGGCCGTCGGGAGCGAGTTCATCGCTGAAACGCTTAAGGATCCATCTGAAGATGACACCTCGGGATGGACCCTGGCCGGACTATATACAAGTTTGGCGTTATAACAAAACTATGAAGCAAAATTAAGATAGAGTGCGGATACTTACGATCGCGCTAGGGGCTTCTTCCTGGGCAGCCACCCCTCCTCGCTATCGGCGGCGGTGGCGGAGTAGTCCGGAAGGGACGCCTTGCCCTTCTTGGACGTCCCAGCCTCCCCCTCCGGGGCGGCTTTCCTCTTTTTCTCCCCCCCCCCCCTAGTACGGGGAGGTAGAGTTTCTTCCTGCTTCCCACCGCCTCCGCGGGAGGAATCTGCCTCGTCGTTGTCGGACGATGAGGGTATGATGGCCTTGCGCCGGGAGCCTGTCCTGGCCCCCTGGTCCGCCTTCTCAGGCCCCTCATCCTCTCCGGATGAGACAGCCTCTTCTTCCTCTTCTTCTTCCTCCCCTTCAGGGGAGGAGTGTGCCTCGTTGTCTTCGAACGAGGCATCTGGTACAACTTTACGCCGGAGACCCTTCCTGGTCCCGGGGCCCTCTTTTCGGCCTTCTTCTTTGGTGCCTTGTAGGGCGCCAGAACTAGCATCTCCGTCAGGAGAGCATCGGCCGGGCCTTCGGGCAGCGGAGCCGGACAGTCAATCCGCTCCGCTGTCTCTATATAATCCTAATCAAATATGCACAATTACTTAAGAGTCCCCCACGAATACCTTGGAAGAACTGAATCCAGTGGTTGTCAGAAAACTCACCTGACGAGGAGGCCGTGCGGCATGAAGTCCACGGTCCTCGGATGTGGGAGGAGGTACTTCGGAGGCCTTGAACAGCGCCTTCCATGCGTCTTTGTGCTTCATGCCATAGAGATTTCGAATCGTATGGTGTTCGGTAGGGACGAACTCCCACAGATTAAACACCCGCCTTTGGCACGGAAGAATCCGGCAAATGAGCATGACTTGGATCACGTTGACAAGCTTGATGTTCTTGTCCTTCATATTCTTGATGCAGTTTTGGAGTCCGGTCAGCTCCGCGGGTTCGCCCCAGGCCAGGCCCTTCTTTTCCCAGGAGGTGAGCCGCATGGGGGTTCCGGATCGGAATTCAGGGGCTGCTGCCCAGTTGGCGTCACGAGGCTCGGTGATGTAGAACCACCCCGATTGCAACCCTTTCACGGTCTTCGTGAAGGAGCCGTCAAGCCAGGTGATGTTAGGCATCTTGCCCACCATGACTCCTCCGCACACCGCTTGCTGGCCGCTCACGATCTTCGGCTTCACGCAGAAGATTTGTAGCCACAAGCCAAAGTGAGGCTGGATGCGGAGGAAGGCCTCGCATACGACGATAAACGTCGAGATGTTGAGGACAAAGTTTGGGGCTAGATCGTGGAAATCTAGCCCGTAGTAGAACATGAGACCACGGACGAAGGGATGAAGCGGAAATCCCAGTCCACGGACGAAGTGGGCAAGGAACACGACCCTCTCGTGGGGTCCCGGGGTTGAAATGACCTTCCCATCGTCCGGTAGCCGGTGCGCTATGTCTGCGGCCAAGTATCCGGCCGCCCGAAGATTCGCAATGTGCTTCTCCTTCACGGTGGAGGCCACCCACTTGCCTCCTGCTCCGGACATGTTTAGCTATGCAGAGAAGACTTGGACAAGGGTGCTGGAGCTCGGGGAGGCAAGGATGAGCAAAGGAGGAGGAGGGCGTGGGTGAAAATGAGGGTCCTTTATCCCTTTATAGAGGCGACGAAAGCGGTGCGCCTCCCCACTTGCCCGTTGAGAATCGCTTGCTTCTCAAGCGCCACAATTGATGGCACGGTGGGGTTACCCATACACGTATTGATGAGAATCCCGTGATAAGGGGACACAATCTCTATTGTGACAAAACGTGTCAAGGAAACCGCCTCGCAATACACGCTGTGGCTGGTTGTGGGGAAACGGTTCGAATGATGGCCTAACCATAATGACATATTGTTGGGGAACGTAGCAAAAATTCAAAATTTTCCTACGTGTCACCAAGATCTATCTATGGAGAAACCAGCAACGAGGGGAAGGAGAGTACATCTACATACCCTTGTAGATCGCTAAGCGGAAGCGTTCAAGAGAACGGGGTTGAAGGAGTCGTACTCGTCGTGATCCAAATCACCGGAGATCCTAGTGCCGAACGGACGGCACCTCCACGTTCAACACACGTACAGCCCGGTGACGTCTCCCATGCCTTGATCCAGCAAGGAGAGAGGGAGAGGTTGAGGAAGACTCCATCCAGCAGCAGCACAACGGCGTGGTGGTGGTGGAGGAGCGTGGCAATCCTGCAGGGCTTCGCCAAACACCGCGAGAGAGGAGTACTTGGGAGAGGGGGAGAGCTGCGCCAGAACTTGGGTGCGGCTGCCCTCCCACCCCCACATATATATATAGGGGCAAGGGAGAGGGGGGTCGGCCCCCTCAGATCCAATCTGAGGAGGGGGCGGCGGCCAAGGGGGTTGCCTTGCCCCCCAAGGCAAGGGGGGCGCCCCCCTTTAGGGTTTCCCCCAAGCCCTAGGCGCCTTGGGCCTTGGTCGGGGGGTGCACCAGCCCACCTGGGGCTGGTCCCCTCCCACACTTGGCCCATGCAGCCCTCTGGGGCTGGTGGCTCCACTTGGTGGACCCCTGGGACCCTCCCGGTGGTCCCGGTACATTACCGGTAGCACCCGGAATTTTTCGGTGACCAAAACATGACTTCCCATATATAAATCTTTACCTCCGGACCATTCCGGAACTCCTCGTGACATCCGGGATCTCATCCGGGACTCCGAACAACATTCGGTAACCACATAGAAACTTCCTTTATAACCCTAGCGTCATCGAACCTTAAGTGTGTAGACCCTACGGGTTCGGGAACCATGCAGACATGACCTAGACGTTCTCCGGCCAATAACCAACAGCGGGATCTGGATACCCATGTTGGCTCCCACATGTTCCACGATGATCTCATCGGATGAACCACGATGTCAAGCACTCAATCAATCCCGTATACAATTCCCTTTGTCTAGTGGTATTGTGCTTGCCCGAGATTCGATCGTTGGTATACCGATACCTTGTTCAATCTCGTTACCAGCAAGTCTCTTTACTCGTTCTGTAACACATCATCCCGTGATCAACCCCTTAGTCACATTGTGCACATTATGATGATGTCCTACCGAGTGGGCCCAGAGATACCTCTCCGTCACACGGAGTGACAAATCACAGTCTCGATTCGTGCCAACCCAACAGACACTTTTGGAGATACCTGTAGTGCACCTTTATAGCCACCCAGTTACGTTGTGACATTTGGTACACCCAAAGCATTCCTACGGTATCCGGGAGTTGCACAATCACATGGTCTACTTGACATTAGAAAAGCTTTAGCATATGAACTATGATCTTTGTGCTAGGCTTAGGATTGGGTCTTGTCCATCACATCATTCTGCTAATGATGTGATCCTGTTATCAACGACATCCAATGTCCATGGTCAGGAAACTGTAACCATCTATTGATCAACGAGCTAGTCAACTAGAGGCTTACTAGGGACATGGTGTTGTCTATGTACCCACACATGTATCTGAGTTTCCTATCAATACAATTATAGCATGGGTAATAAACGATTATCATGAACAAGGAAATATAATAATAATAACTAATTTATTATTGCCTCTAGGGCATATTTCCAATAGTCTCCCACTTGCACTAGAGTCAATAATCCAGTTCACATCGCCATGTGATTAACACTCACAGGTCACATCGCCATGTGACCAACATCCAAAGAGTTTACTAGTGTCACTAAACTAGTTCACATCATCATGTGATTAAGACTCAATGAGTTCTGGGGTTTGATCATGTTTTGCTTGAGAGAGGTTTTAGTCAGCGGGTCTGCAACATTCAGATCCGTATGAACTTCGCAAATCTCTAGGTCATATTGTAAATGCTGCTTCCATGCTCTACTTGGAGCTATTCCAAATGGTTGCTCCACTATACGTATCCGGTTTGCTACTCAGAGTCATTCGGATAGGTGTTAAAGCTTGCATCGACGCAACTCTTTACGTCGAACTCTTTATCACCTCCATAACCGAGAAACATATCCTTATTCCTCCAAGGATAATTTTGACCGCTATCTGGTGATCCACTCTTTGATCACCTTTGTACCCTCTTGCCAGGTATGTAGCAAGGCACACATCAGGTGCGATACACAGCATAGCATACTGTAGAGCCTACGTCTAAAGCACAGGGGACGACCTTCATCCTTTCTCTCTTTTCTGCCATAGTCGAGCTTTAAGTCTTAACTTCGTACCTTACAACTCAGGCAAGAACTCCTTCTTTGACTGATCCATCTTGAACACCTTAAAGATCATGTCAAGGTATGTGCTCATTTGAAAGTATCATTAAGCGTTTTTTGATCTATCCTCATAGATCTTGATGCTCAATGTTCAGGTAGATTAATCCAGGGTTTCTATTGAAAAACACCTTTCAAATAACCCTATATGCTTTCCAGAAATTCTACATCATTTTTGATCAACAATATATCAACAACATATACTCATCAGAAATTATATAGTGCTCCCACTCACTTGTTTGGAAATACAAGTTTCTCATAAACTTTGTATAAATCCAAAATCTTTGATCATCTCATCAAAGCGTACATTCCAACTCCGAGATGCTTACTCCAGTCCTTAGAAGGATCACTGGAGCTAGCATAGCTTTAGCATCCTTAGGACAAAACCTTTCTGATTGTATCACATACAACCTTTCCTTACGAAAACTGGTAAGGAAACTCGTTTTGACATCCATCTGCTAGATTTCATAAATGCAGCTAATGCTAACATGATTCCGACGGACTTAAGCATTGCTACGGATGAGAAAATCTCATCGTAGTCAACTTCCTTGAACTTGTGAAAACTCTTCGCCACAAGTCGAGCTTCATAGACGGTGACATTACCGTCCATGTCTGTCTTCTTCTTAAAGATCCATTTATCTCAATGGCTTGCCGGTCATCGGGCAAGTCCACCAAAGTCCATGCTTTGTTCTGATACATGGATCCTATCTCGGATTTCATGGCTTCTAACCATTTGTCGGAATATGGGCCCACCATCGCTTCTCCATAGCTCATAGGTTCATTGTTGTCTAGCAACATGACCTTCAAGACAGGATCACCGTACTACTCCGAAGCAGTACGCGTCCTTGTCGTCCTACGAGGTTCGGTAGTGACTTGATCCGAAACTTCATGATCACTATCATAAGCTTCTACTTCAATTGGTGTAGGCGCCAAAGGAACAACTTCCTGTGCCCTGCTACACACTAGTTGAATTGATGGTTCAATAACCTCATCAAGTCTCCACCATCCTCCCATTCAATTCTTTCGAGAGAAACTTTTCCTCGAGAAAGGACCCGATTCAAGAAACAATCCCTATTGCTTTTGGATCTGAATTAGGACGTATACCCAACTGTTTTGGGTGTCCTATGAAGATGCATTTTATCCGCTTTGGGTTCGAGCTTATCAACCTGAAACTTTTTCACATAAGCGTCGCAGCCCCAAACTTTTAAGAAATGACAGCTTAGGTTTCTCTAAACCATAGTTCATACGGTGTCATCTCAACAGAATTACGTGGTGCCCTATTTAAAGTGAATGTGGTTGTCTCTAATGCCTAACCCATGAACGATAGTGGTAATTCGATAAGGGACATCATGGTACGCACCATATCCAATAGGGTGCAACTATGATGTTCGGACACAGCATCACATTATGGTGTTCCAGGCGGTATTAATTGTCAAACAATTTCCACAATGTCTTAATTGCGTGCCAAAGCTTGTAACTCAGATACTCATCTCTATGATCATATCATAGACATTTTATCCTCTTGTCACAATGATCTTCAACTTCACTCTGAAATTACTTGAACCATTCAATAATTTAGACTTGTGTTTCATCAAGTAAATATACTCAACATCTACTCGAATCATCTGTGAAGTAAGAACATAACGATATTCACTGCATGCCTCAGCACTCATTGGACTGCACACATCAAAATGTGTTACTTCCAACAAGTTGCTATCTTGTTCCATCTTACTGAAAACGAGGCTTTCAGTCATCTTGCCCATGTGGTATGATTTTCATATCTCAAGTGAGTCCAAACGATCCATCTGCATGGAGTTTCTTCATGCGTATACACCAACAGACATGGTTCACATGTCTCAAACTTTTCAAAAATGAGTGAGTCCAAAGATCCATCAACATGGAGGTTCTTCATGCGATTTATACCAATATGACTTACATGGCAGTGCCACAAGTAAGTGGTACTATCATCACTATCTTATATCTTTTGGCATGAAAATTTGTATCACTACGATCGAGATTCAATAAACCACTCCTTTAAGTGCAAGACCATTGAAGGTATTATTCAAATAAATAGAGTAACCATTATTATCCTTAAATGAATAACCATATTGCGATAGACATAATCCAATCATGTCTATGCTCAACGCAAACACCAAATGACAATTATTCAGGTTCAATACTAATCTTGATGGTAGAGGGAGCGTGCAATGTTTGATCACATCAAACTTGGAAACACTTCCAACACATATCGTCAGCTCACCTTTAGCTAGTCTCCATTTATTCCGTAGCTCTTTTATTTCGAGTTACTAACACTTAGCAACCGAACTGGTATCTTAATACCCTGGTGCTACTAGGAGTACTAGTAAAGTACACATTAACATAATGTATATCCAATATACTTCTATCGACCTTGCCAGCCTTCTCTTCTACCAAGTATCTAGGGTAATTCTGCTCTAGTGGTTGTCCCCCTTATTACAGAAGCACTTAGTCTCGGGTTTGGGTTCAACCTTGGGTTTCTTCACTAGAGCAGCAGCTGATTTGCCGTTTCATGAAGTATCCCTTCTTGCCCTTGCCCTTTTTGAAACTAGTGGTTTTACTAACCATCAACAATTGATGATCCTACTTGACTTCTACTTTCGCGGTGTCAAACATCATGAATACTTCAAGGATCATCATATCTATCCCTGATATGTTATATTTCATCACGAAGCTCTAGCAGCTTGGTGGCAATGACTTTGGAGAAACATCACTATCTGATCTGGAAGATCAACTCCCACTCAATTAAGGTGATTGTTGTACTCAGACAATCTGAGCACAAGCTCAACGATTGAACTTTTCTCCCTTAGTTTGCCGGCTAATAAAATCGTCGGAGGTCTCATACCTCTTGACGTGGGCACGAGCCTGAAATCCCAATTTCAGCCCTCGAAACATCTCATATGTTCCGCGACGTTTCGAAAACGTCTTTGGTGCCTCAATTCTAAACCGTTTAACGGAACTATCACGTAGTTATCTAAACATGTATGTCCGATGTTCGCAACATCCACAAACGACGTTTGGGGTTCAGCACACTGAGTGGTGCATTAAGGACATAAGCTTTCTACTATCCGCATAATCGCTACTGTCAACTTTCAACTATATTTTCTCTAGGAACATATCTAAATAGTGGAACTAAAGCGCGAGTTTACGACATAATTTGCAAAGATCTTTTGACTATGTTTAGGATAATTAAGTTCATCTTATAAACTCCCACTCAAATAGACATCCCTCTAGTCATCTAAGTGATTACATAATCCGAGTCAACTAGGCCGTGTCCGATCATCACGTGAGACGGACTAGTCATCATCGGTGAACATCTTCATGTTAATCGTATCTACTATACGACTCATGCTCGACATTTCGGTCTCTTGTGTTCCGAGGCCATGTCTGTACGTGCTAGGCTCATCAAGTCAACCTAAGTGTTTCGCGTGTGTAAATCTGGCTTACACCCGTTGTATGTGAATGTAAGAATCTATCACACCCGATCATCACGTGGTGCTTCGAAACGATGAACTTTCGCAACGGTGCACAGTTAGGGGGAACACTTTCTTGAAATTTTAATGAGGGATCATCTTATTTACTACCATCGTTCTAAGCAAATAAGATGTATAAACATGATAAACATCACATGCAATCAAATAGTGACATGATATGGCCAATATCATATTGCTCCTTTTGATCTCCATCTTCGGGGCTCCACGATCATCATCGTCACTGACCTGACACCATGATCTCCATCATCGTGTCTCCATGAAGTTGTCTCGCCAACTTATTACTTCTACTACTATGGCTACCGGTTAGCAATAAAGTAAAGTAATTACATGGCGTTGTTCAATGACACGCAGGTCATACAATAAATAAAGACAACTCCTATGGCTCCTGCCTGTTGTCATACTCATCGACATGCAAGTCGTGATTCCTATTACAAGAACATGATCAATCTCATACATCACATATCATTCATCACATTCTCTTTGGCCATATCACATCACATAGCATACCCTACAAAAACAAGTTAGACGTCCTCTAATTGTTGTTTGCATGTTTTACGTGGCTGCTATGGGTTTCTAGCAAGAATGTTTCTTACCTACGCAAAAACCACAACGTGATATGTTAATTGCTATTTACCCTTCATAAGGACCCTTTTCATCGAATCCATTCCGACTAAAGTGGGAGAGACTGGCACCCGCTAGCCACCTTATGCACCAAGTGCATGTCAGTCGGTGGAACCTGTCTCACATAAGTGTACGTGTAAGGTCGGTCCGGGCCGCTTCATCCCACAATGCCGCTGAATCAAGATTGGACTAGTAACGGTAAGAATATTGAACAAGATCAACACCCACAACTACTTTGTGTTCTACTCGTGCATAGAATCTACGCAATAGACCTGGCTCTGATGCCACTGTTGGGGAACGTAGCAGAAATTTAAAATTTTCCTACGTGTCATCAAGATCTATCTATGGAGAAACCAGCAACGAGGGGAAGGAGAGTGCATCTACATACCCTTGTAGATCGCTAAGCGGAAGCGTTCAAGAGAATGGGGTTGAAGGAGTCGTACTCGTCGTGATCCAAATCATCGGAGATCCTAGTGCCGAATGGACGGCACCTCCATGTTCAACACACGTACAACCCGGTGACGTCTCCCATGCCTTGATCCAGCAAGGAGAGAGGGAGAGGTTGAGGAAGACTCCATCCAGCAGCAGCACAACGGCGTGGTGGTGGTGGAGGAGCGTGGCAATCCTGCAGGGCTTCGCCAAGCACTGCGAGAGAGGAGGAGTACTTGGGAGAGGGGGAGGACTGCGCCAGAACTTGGGTGCGGCTGCCCTCCCACCCCCACATATATATAGGGTCAAGGGAGAGGGGGGCCGGCCCCCTCAGATCCAATCTGAGGAGGAGGCGGCGGCCAGGGGGGTTGCCTTGCCCCCCAAGGCAAGGGGGCGCGCCCCCCTTTAGGGTTTCCCCCAAGCCCTAGGCGCCTTGGGCCTTGGTGGGGGGAGCACCAGCCAACCTGGGGCTGGTCCCCTCCCACACTTGGCCCATGCAGCCCTCTGGGGCCGGTGGCCCCACTTGGTGGACCCCCGGGACCCTCCTGGTGGTCCCGGTACATTACCGATAGCACCCGGAACTTTTCCGGTGACCAAAACAGGACTTCCCATATATAAATCTTTACCTCCGGACCATTCCGGAACTCCTTGTGACATCCGGGATCTCATCCGGGACTTCGAACAACATTCGGTAACCACATACAAACTTCCTTTATAACCCTAGCGTCATCGAACCTTAAGTGTGTAGACCCTACGGGTTCGGGAACCATGCAGACATGACCTAGACGTTCTCCAGCCAATAACCAACAGCGGGATCTGGATACCCATGTTGGATCACACATGTTCCACGATGATCTCATCGGATGAACCACGATGTCAAGGACTCAATCAATCCCGTATACAATTCCCTTTGTCTAGCGGTATTGTGCTTGCCCGAGATTCGATCGTTGGTATACCGATACCTTGTTCAATCTCGTTACCGGCAAGTCTCTTTACTCATTCCGTAACACATCATCCCGTGATCAACCCCTTGGTCACATTGTGCACATTATGATGATGTCCTACCGAGTGGGCCCAGAGATACCTCTCCGTCACACGGAGTGACAAATCCCAGTCTCGATTCGTGCCAACCCAACAGACACTTTCGGAGATACCTGTAGTGCACCTTTATAGCCACCCAGTTACGTTGTGACGTTTGGTACACCAAAAGCATTCCTACGGTATCCGGGAGTTGCACAATCTCATGGTCTAAGGAAAAGATACTTGACATTAGAAAAGCTTTAGCATACGAACTACGATCTTTGTGCTAGGCTTAGGATTGGGTCTTGTCCATCACATCATTCTGCTAATGATGTGATCCCGTTATCAACGACATCCAATGTCCATGGTCAGGAAACTGTAACCATCTATTGATCAACGAGCTAGTCAACTAGAGGCTTACTAGGGACATGGTGTTGTCTATGTACCCACACATGTATCTGAGTTTCCTATCAATACAATTATAGCATGGGTAATAAACGATTATCATGAACAAGGAAATATAATAATAATAACTAATTTATTATTGCCTCTAGGGCATATTTCCAACACATATCACATCGTCTAAAAAGTTGTCAGCTGAAATATCATTCTCTCTACGGTGGTATGTAAAGATCATTTTGCAGATCCGGACACGGTCTACGTGTTCGATAATAACTTTGGAGTATTCGGAGAAGGAACCTGCCTTGCAATGCCGGAAACAAGACTGCGCGCCGGACTCATCGTCATTGAAGCCTGGTTCAGGGGCTACTGAGGGAGTCCTGGATTAGGGGGTATCCGGACAGCCGGACTATATACATCGTCCGGACTATTGGAGCGTGAAGATACAAGACTCAAGACTTCGTCCCGTGTTCGGATGGGACTCTCCTTTTCGTGGAAGACAAGCTTGGCGATCCGAATATTGTATTTCCTTTCTTGTAACCGACTCCATGTAAACCCTAGCCCTCTCCGGTGTCTATATAAACCGGAGAGGATGGTCCTTAGAAGGCCAATCACAATTACAATCATACCATCATAGGCTAGCTTCTAGGGTTTAGCCTCTACGATCTCGTGGTAGATCTACTCTTGTACTACTCATATCTTCAATATTAATCAAGCAGGAAGTAGGGTTTTACCTCCATCGAGAGGGCCCGAACCTGGGTAAACATTGCGTCCCTTACTTCCTGTTACCATCAGCCTAAGACGCACAGATCGGGACCCCCTACCTGAGAACCGTCGGTTTTGACACCGACACCCGCCGCTGGTGGAGGTGGCGTGCGTGCCGCTGGAGGGTTTGGGAGTTGCTGTTGAGGTGACCTTTTTTTAGGAAAGGAACACAAGGGAAACGAACCGCACAGTGGGCTAGAATGAAGGCCCAGTTAACTATTTCTGGTCCAAATGATGGGAGAGCGCGCAGCTCGTCCCCCGGAGCAGCGGCCCGGGCACGTTGGGCCGAAGATTATGTGTGTGGTAATAATAGATAAAAATGGTCACGGTGCATGCGGCGGGAGGGTAAACCAATCTGATGCGTTCGTACGTGAGATCTGATGGCTGAAAACATCAAATTGCTGTGGATGGCTGTAGCTAGCTTTGTTTTACTGTTTTATTAATGATGAAGCTTGTGAAACTCATTTCTTTTACAAAACATTTCAATATTTCTTTTAGAAAGAAGCGGTTGAATCCAACCCAGAGGCCGATGAGTAGGTATGTTCAAAACAACTTGACACTAGTAAAATGGGGAAGAATGGGACACAACTATTCTGCACCCAGGCTCATCTACTCCTACGTGTGAACAATAATTTGAAAAAATGTTAAAAATTCAAATAAAACTGAAATTTTTAGGCATCAAAGATGCTCATGTGCGCAAGGTTCCTGCAAAATGTCATGGGGTTTGGACATGTGATGAGCTCGTGCAAAAAAAACAATTTTTGGGTGTGTGACAAACTTTGAAAAAGACCACTATTCATAGCCGTTTTTTGGGTGCAAGCTCCTCAGATGTTCAAACATCACCAAAACCTGCATGCACCTTGCGCGCATGAGAATCTTGGATACCAAGAAAATAGAAAAAAATACTATGTTTTGAATTTACTGTTCATTGGGTGGTAGATGAGTTTGGGCATCGTTTTGAATTATCGGGAAGTATGGAGATTGTTCACCGACTTAACAACTTTTGCGAAATTGGAGTGCATGCCAGGGTTGGTTGTGATACCCATATAGTTTCTAGTCACTTTGCTAGCATGGTTTTTGATGGGTGTGTGTGTGTGTGGGGGGGGGGGGGGGGGGGGGGGGGAGGATCTAGATCGATCGAGCAGGAAGGGAATAAATTGCTTTGGGAGGGGGGATCCAGATCAATCGATCCAGCAGGAAGAGAATAAATTGCTTCCGTTGGATTTACATACAATTCCACGAATAGACAGTGTTTTTAACTCATTTGATGATGATACATTTGTTGCACCAATAAGCTCGCGCACAGCGGAGGAGGCAGGTGATGTGGTTGTTAGTAATGTTGCAGATATATCTTTCAAGAGGAAGGATGTTGCTACTCCAGCTCATCTAGCAAAATTAAAATTGTGGCGTTTCATCTCTTGAATCTCATGGAAAGATAATACATGCAAATACACATATACTAATACAGATACTCTTACGAGTTAGTAGCAATATATTAGGTAATTCAAGAATGGTCCACATAATCGAATACAAAATCGTAACACCTGCAAATCTTCTCGGTATTGAAAAAATAAAAACATAAACTATAATTTTATAGCCAGTTCCACATGTTATGAGCACCTGTAACTTAGCATTGTAATAGAGGAAGAACTATGATCGAGGCAATCCAATATTCAGATATACTTAGTTTTTACAAAAGAAACACAATATGCAACTTGAAAACTCAATATTTGGTGAAAAATGTGATAGGAAAACAGTACTCCTTCAGTAAGGAAATATAAGAGCGTTTAGATCACTACTTCAGTGATCTAATTATCTAAATGCTCTTATATTTCTTTACAAAGGGAGTACAACGCAGCTCGTAACAAGGAATGGTACAACAGGTGAACAATAAGCAATTTGGCACTAAAGTAAGCACATCTAGAAGTACTGTTTTCCAGAACAAATATTGTTGAGACAACTGCACATGTTTAAAACTCTCTTTACTTACCCATCCCCCTATATATTTTTTTGGAACATCCAAGCGTGGACCAAGCAAGTTAATTGTTCCATCAGAGACAACCTCGCGATACCCAACAGGCAGGTAGAAACTTAACATTAGGCAAGTTGGAGAACATATTTGTGCCCCATTAGCACTGTCAGCACTGAATTTGTTGTTTCTGTTTGTCGAGTACTGTTTTACTGAATTTGATATTTTGAGGAATGTTACACACATGTTTCTGTTTACTCTATTTCTTCAGAATTTTCTGTGGTTCATAAATATTTAAACAGAGGTTGGGTACATCGGGTGCACCGCAGGTCCCGGTGCACCAAATACTTTCTCAGGCAAGTTAGTAGCAACATATGAAATAGAATACACAAATTAACATTTCGAGCAAACTTAATTTCACATGGAAGGAAAAAAAACCCAATGAAACCTGAGAGGCAATTGGAAACAATAAAAGCAACCTACTCCCTCTGTCCCATAATATAAGAACCTTTTTCACTACACTAGTGTAAAAAACGCTCTTATATTATGGGACGGAGGGAGTAGCTAGCCATACTGAATAAGCAAGTTCACGGTCTAATACACATACTTCCACACATATACAACCATATGAAAGTTAACAAGCAACTCGTAACTATAACTTTAGGCAATTCAGTAGCAGTAATTGGCAACTTAGAAGTATTTAGGCTTGCAGTTCCATCAACACTCCTACATTCGCAGAGAAACAACCATATGAACCTGACAGATCAATATTTTAGATAAATTTATATAGCAAGAAAAATGCAGCACATCTGATAGCAAGCAATGGTACACAAACTGGCTCATTGACAGTTCCAACATTCTGCATTCGCAAAGAAATGACCATATCAAACCTGACAGATCAATATTTTAGACGAATTTAGATAGCAAGAAAAATGTAACACATCTGATAGCAAACAATGGTACACAAACCTAATGTTATCCAACTTAGGCAAATCCATAGATAATAAAACACCCTCCCAAGAGCAAGAAACTGTAACCTTCATCCTAAAATGTCTTCTAGAAACATATGACAAGAAATGCACGAGTATTGAACAGAAAAAAATCGTATGGCGGTGTAAGCAATTTTACAGATGCTAGTCAACTATGGCTACATCACTTGAATAAAAGCAACTCACAAAGTGGGACTCAGAATGGTGGTACAGTAGCCATCAGCTTTGGTGTGGAGGGCACCATCCCAGAACACCATCAAGATCAGTTATGTTGTGGTCTCCGTCGCACAACTCATGGACAAAATCGAGTGTCGCCTCTTACAATCCCTTCAAAGTCCATTTTCAGGCAAAAGAGAAACAATCGAATGAACACAACAAAACAAAATATAATTGTCATTGTTGGGGTCAATACACAATCCCCAATATCCATATAGTATGCAGTGACACATCATTGACTCTTTAAAAAACTGCTCCTGGTTAATTGTATTCTGATAGTCATGATTGGCATGGATGTTATTCAGAAGGCCTACACAATAAACATGAACGACCACATAGAGAATGTCCCACCTAGATAGCACATTATATCGATATGAAAGCAAAATTAAATTGTAACGAGTAATTGGACACATATGCAGATAAAGTAGACTCCAGTTACTTAAATTTATCAGTGCATTGTTCACAAACTCAGTTAACTACGTGCTGGAAGCAGTAAGAACTTGACAGCTAGTTACCAACTAGAAGTAGCACAAACGATTAGCGAAGGAAAGGGGTGCCATTTTGGCTACCCTAAGCAACCTCAGGTTCACATGAAACGAATGGAAGGAAGAATCAAGAACGCCGCAGTTTCACACCAGACTGGCATGATGAGCAGGGGGCCTCATCTTCCTCTGACAACGGTGGTGAGGAGGCAGCGACAGCAGGATTGTGCGGCAGCTGGTGCTGCTCCACCAGCCTCATCGCAGCGACCTGCACCTCGATCTCCTTGCGGCGCTCCTCAGGGGTCTTGGTGGCCTTCTTGATCCCGATGGGGTGGTGCGCTGCAGGAAGGGGCTGGAGCTCCAAGGGTTCATCAGCCAGGCGGAAAAACCCAAGCTTGTCATCAGTGCCGCCGAGGGTCTTGACCCAGGTGGATATGGAGGCGAGATTGGCCTTCTGGATGAGGTTGCGGAGGTCGTCTCGGAGCTGGTCAGGTTCAGCGGCGGGCAGCTTGAGGAAGTGGGGTGCCGGGTCGGAGGGCACCTCGATGCGGAGTCCGCGCTCGCACTCGGCGACGACGTCCTCGTAGTCGCGGTTACCGGAGGCGGCCTCGTACAGGAGCAGGGCGTGGAAGTGGGCGAGCTCGAGGGAGTCCGGCGCGAGCTCGACGGCGCGGCGGGCGGCCTGGAGCGCGGCCCGGTGGTGGCGCCTGCGGGCGGCGGGGTCGTTGAGGGAGGCGGCAGCGCGGGAGTGCACGGTGCCCTGCGCGCGGAGGAGGAGCGGCGACCCCTCGCCGTGGCGCGCGACGGCGTCCCTCAGCAGCCGCAGCGCCTTGGACGGGTTTCCGCGCTGGAGGTACGCGAGGGCCTTGTCGCAGTCGGCGCGCACGGCGGCAATGCCGCCGGCGCCGGCGACGGCGGCCGGGGAAGGAGGGGTAGGGTTTGGTGCGGGGTTGCGGTTCTTTCGGCCCATCGGGGGAGTGGGATTTGGGAGGAGCAGTGGTGCGGGTGGAGGTTGCAGAGGGGAGGGTAGTCACGGGCGGTGGGAGGGAACAGGGACGGCCGGGCGCGCTCGTGTGCATGGTTAGGAACGAAGTGGAATGAAATGTCAATGGATCAGTTCCATCTTTATGTTTGATATGAGCAATTTCAAAGAATGAAATGGTTACATCTTGGTGTTTGGTTTGAGAGATGGAATGTAATGGAATTGTTTATCTCACTTTATTACATGAATTAGATTTTTGATAGAAACCTAAACTGAATGTTGAACATTGGATTACATCGATCGTAATGAACATATGTACTTGATGTTGCAGTATAGAAGAACACCCACGGAACACTTAATCTGAATACAGAAGAATAGATGTACTTGTGACGCTGCAGATATGGAGTTCGGTGCGTGCAAAAACCACCACGGCGAATGTCACTGTCAACCACATGCTCCTTGCTGCGGCGGCCAAAGCTCCCCGACGATGGCACCTTAATTAGATGCGCCCAGCCTCCAAGCCCGACTGAAGAATACGAGTGAGAAGGCTGCCCGGTCTCCATGCTCGGCTGAAGAAGATGATTGAGAGGGTCGCCCGACCTCCTTGCTAGTTGAGCGTGTCAGGTGCGCCCACCTGGGACGTGGCCGACGTGATGGCAAGCAGCGCCAACGCGAGGATGCGGCAGTGGCAAGTCATGGCCGCACGTGGTCGGGCTGTCGGCGGCAACACACGCAAGGATGCAGAAGGATCTGCGACGCATGGGAGGGGGAGACGCGGGGGTGGCCGGGGGCTACTGCGAGCGCGACGGATGCGGCGGTGGCCATCCATGGCCGCGCTTGGTGAGGCTGCTGGCGGCAGCGTGCGCAAGGTTGGGGAGAGAGACGCGGCGCCGTAAAGGGAAAGACGAGGAGACGAGCGAGAGTCGAGCAAGCGGTTCCTGTCATCCGCTCGATTTGAAGGTATCACTTGATTCCGCATAAACAAGGAATATGTCATTCTCTGGCGGTGGGTTCTCGTTCCTTCGACAAACTAAACACTAGAATGAGCTCTGGGGACAGAACTGATCCATTACATTTCACTTGGTGACACATAAGAACCTGAGCGGGCCAAATTGAAGGGAAGTCCAAGTATTTTACTCTGATGGCTCATTTGCTCTTATATGCTAGTGTATTTACATTAAACCTGAGCGGGCCATAGCACGGTTTTGCTTGGCTGTAGCTCCACCAGTGGTTAGTGCATGAGTGTTGGTGTCTATACTATGTTTAAAAAACTTTTTTATTGTTTTTTTTGGGTGACTCTACCGCTCGTCCATACACCGTAAATCTCATCACTGTATGATCTTTTTATTGTTTTATTTTCACTTTTATTTTTTCCATGTTTTTTCCTTGACTTCGCATTGTAATTCTTTAGATACGAAAATATAGCTGTCCACGATCGATGAACATTCGGTTGCGCATTACCGAGGATGTGTGACTGCATCTCTGCGCGATTTTGTGTGGATGGGTAACTACAGCTGCGCAGGATGATCTGACATGTAACTGTTGTTGTGTTTGGCATGTGCAATTGTAGTTGCATGTGGCGTGTAAAAAGCCAATAATAGAAAAATGCAAATCAATCAAACGTAAAAAGAAACAAAAACAAAATATGCACACAAATCTCCGCATAAAATTTGCCAGCTCGTGGGAGCTTAGTGAGATTTAGTTAATTCTCATCTAGATGAAATAAGTAAATATGTTTTTTCCTTCTATTTCTAAGAGTATTTTCTCACCTTTGGTTTTACCCAGTCTTTTCACCTTGCATTTTTATCTTTGCCATGTTGTGCATTTTGTATACCCCCTCTGGTTTTAATTACAAGTCCACTATAAAAAACAATTTGCATCTATAAATGGTATCTCTTGCCGAGCATAATTGATTAGATTTTTGCCTAGTACGCTAAAGCTTATTAATGCAACATTGCATGCAACCATAGAAAACGAGGCACCACATGAAATATGTTTAATTAGCCGGAACATGATAGGTTTTCCATGTTAAACATACATGTGTCACGGCATTGCTTGGTGCGGCTACACGCTTTGGAGTAGTTAGGAGATATATTCTCTAGTTGTTAGTATGGTTATCTTTTATCTTTATATTCTCCTCTATCTCTCCATGTATCTCTCTGGTTGTTGAACAACCTAATCTTGTATACCTCTGCGAGAGCCGGCCTCGCCTCAATCAATATATATCATGCGGGCTCCCATGTTACGGGAGTTGAGACGCTTCTACAATTTCCACATGGTATACAGAGCAGGCCTCTTCCATAGCATCTAGCTCATCTTTCTCCATCCTCTCCATCTTCAATCCACCACGCCGCAGCCATGTCCTCCTCCACCGCAATCACCTCCTCCGGCCTCAACTACAACACATCAGAACCTCTCAGCCGGACGAACTACGTTCTTTGGCGAGCCCAAGCGCGATCCCAGATACTGGGCGCTGGCTTGTTTGGCTACATAGATCAAACCATAGAGGAGCCTCCCAAAACAATCACTAGCAAAGACAAAGATGGTAAGGAGCAGGTAGTTCCCAATCCTGCCCATAATCCCTGGTTAGTTCAAGATCAGCAAATCGTGGCATATCTCCTTCATAATCTGTCCAAGGAGGTGCTGGTTCAAGTGGCTTCGCTTGAATCATCTCATGCGATCTGGACGGCATTAGCAAATATGTTCTCTGCAGTTTCCTTGTCTCGCGTGAACAACATCAGATCTGCCCTCACCAACACCCAAAAAGGATCTCAATCCGCCTCCACCTACTTCGGGCAGATGCGCGCCCTCTCTGACGAGCTTGCGGCGGCGGGCAAACCGCTCGGGGAGGGAGAGCTCATCTCCTTCATCATCGTCGGGCTTGACATGGAATATCAACCAATCATCTCTGCACTTGACGTCCGCACCGAGCCCATCACCGTCGACGCGCTCTTCTCGATGGTAGCCAACTTCGATCAGCGCGTTGAGATGTTCAACGGCGCTGGTGGCTTCAAGTCATCGTCCAACGCAGCCTCCAGAGGTCACTCGGGCGGTGGCAAAGGCGGCTACCGAAACCAGAAGAACGGCTGCCGCGACGGGGGCTATCCTGGTGGTGGTGGCCAAAACCCTAGCGGCGGCTACCCTGGCGTTGGTGGCGGCGCCTACAACCATGGCGGTGGCAGCGGCTACAACAACCACGACAACAGCGGTGGCCAAGGCGGTGGCCATCGTGGCGGCGGCGGTGGGGGCTACTACAACAACAACGGCCCCCCTCGCCACTACTACAACAGCAATCAAGGCGCTCGCTTCATGGGGTACGAGGAGTATGAAAACAAATGCCAAATCTGTAAGAAAACTAACCATATTGCGAAAGAATGCAAGTGGCGCTATGCAGAGGACAATTCCACAAGGAGGCATGTTGCAGCTGCGGCAGATGCTTCATACGGAGTTGACTCCAACTGGTATCTTGACTCTGGCTCGAATGAGAATATCACCTCTGAGCTTGAGAAGATGACCATGCACGAGAAGTACCAAGGTCAAGATCAAGTCCACACTGCTGAAAACGGTCCAGGTATGATGATAAGTCATGTTGGCAAGTCTATTATTCAAACCCCACATCGTGATATTCGTGTAGATGATGTTCTGCATATTCCTAATGCATCAAAAAATCTTCTGTCAGTTCATCGTATTACTCTTGACAATGGTGTCTTCATAGAGTTTCATCCCTTCTTCTTTTTGATCAAGGATCAGGTCACGAGGAGGGTGCTTTATCGCGGTAGATGTGTGCAAGGCCTCTATCCGTTGATCCCCACAATTTCCAAGTTCAATAAGCAAGCATATGGAGCCTTCAAGGTGTCCTCAGAATGATGGCATAATCGTTTAGGCCACCCATCTTTTTCCGTTGTTTATCAAATTCTTAGCAAAAATAAGCTCGCATTTGTTGACGAGCATGATCATGAAACTATTTGTGACTCTTGCCAAAGAGCAAAAAGCCACCAGCTACCATATCCTATTTCCAATAGTGTTTCAACCAAACACTTCCAGCTTGTGTTTTCTGATGTATGGGGACCGGCCCCTTCCTCTGTTGGTCGGCACACCTATTACGTGAGTTTCATCGATGACTTTAGCAAGTATACGTGGATATACCTCCTTAAGAAACGCTCCGATGTCTTCCAAGTCTTTCTTAACTTTCAAGCTCTTGTCGAACGGCAATTGATTGCAAAATACTTGCTATGCAATCAGATTGGGGAGGGAAATACGAGAAACTTAACTCCTTTTTCCAACGGATAGGGATTTCTCATCATGTTTCTTGCCCTCACGCTCACCAACAAAATGGTTCAGCGGAGCGCAAGCATAGACACATTGTTGACGTTGGTCTTTCCCTCCTTGCCGGAGCATCCATGCCGCTCAAATTCTGGGATGAGGCGTTCCTCACCGCGGTGCACCTCATCAATATTTTACCTAGTCGTGTCATTAATTTTGAGACACCCACTGAACGTCTCCTTCATATCAAACCCAAGTACTCCCATCTTCGTGTGTTTGGTTGCGCATGTTGGCCTAACCTTCGTCCATATAATAATAGGAAACTTATGTCTCGCTCAACACAATGTGTCTTTATAGGCTACAATGCACAAAATAAAGGTGTTAAGTGTCTTGATGTCGCCACGGGACGTGTGTATATCTCCCGAGATGTTGTCTTTGATGAAACAGTGTTTCCCTTTGCCAAACTCCATCCAAATGCCGGCGCTTTGCTTCGCAAAGAAATTCTTCTTTTGCCCTCCACCTTAACTGGCGTTGATCATGGGGGAGAAAATAATAATACTGACCAACTTGCCTCTAATCATCATATTATGCGTGAGATTACTGCTGCAGATTTAAATTCAGATAAAGAAGAAAGTTGCAGTTCAAACAGACGTGAGCTTATGTGCCCCCTGACCGGTGACACGGACGCAAATCGAGGAGGATCTGCCTCGGGATCCCTACGGCCGGACCCAATATCCTCTCCAGGATCTGGGTGCACAGCACCTGGTCGCGCCTCGGGGCCCGAGTGCCTCGAGCGGGCGCGTGATCAGGACAGCGACAGGGTCGCCCCGCGCCAACCGCCTGACGATGCGTGGCGGACAGATATCCGCGCGCCTGAGCCCACCTGACCTGGTTGGCCCGCGTCGGCTTCGCCAGGGCCTACCACTGCCGCTGGGCTGCATGCACCAGATTCGACCGGGCCCGCTGCTGCTTCACCTCCGAGGCGGTCGCCCACAGGCGCAACACAATCCCCCTCGGGATCTGAGTCGACAGCACCTAAGGCTGATGCAGCTGGTGGATCTTCTGCGGCTCCGTCTCCTGTGGTTTCTCCTGTGGCGCCGCGCACTAGGCTACAGAAGGGAATTACTACTCGTTTAAATTACAAAAATTTCTCCAAAATTGGTATGTCCTGCACAACTGGTGAACCTAATAGTTTAATGACAGCACTTGGTGATCCTAGGTGGAAGGCGGCCATGGAAGATGAAATCATGGCGTTGCGTAAAAATAAAACATGGCACCTAGTGCCCCCTCGACCAGGCAGGAATCTAATTGACTGTAAGTGGGTCTATCGAATCAAGAAGAAATCTGATGGTACCATAGACAGATACAAGGCAAGACTTGTAGCCAAGGGCTTCAAGCAAAGGTATGGAATAGATTATGAGGACACGTTTAGTCCTGTTGTTAAAGCTGCAACAATCCGTCTTGTGTTATCAATAGCTGTGTCCAGGGGATGGAGTCTGAGGCAGCTAGATGTCCAGAACGCGTTTCTTCATGGTGTTCTGGAAGAGGAAGTGTACATGAAACAACCTCCTGGGTTTGAAGATAAAGATGCACCATCCTATGTCTGCAAGCTTGATAAGGCCTTGTATGGGTTGAAGCAGGCACCCAGGGCATGGTATTCACGGTTGAGTATGAAACTTCAGTCACTTGGCTTTGTCCCATCAAAATCTGACACATCCTTGTTCATTTATAACAAGCACAAAACATCCATATTTGTTTTAATATATGTCGATGACATAATTGTCACTAGCTCTTTTGATGGAGCTGTGACAGCATTACTTAAGGATCTAGGCTCTGAGTTTGCACTCAAGGACTTGGGAGATCTGCATTTCTTCTTGGGTATTGAGGTCAAGAAACATAGTAATGGTATTCATCTATCTCAAGCAAAGTATGCTACTGAACTGCTGAGTAGAATTGGCATGTAGAATTGTAAATCTTCACCAACACCCTTGTCCAGTTCAGAACCTTTATCCTTGACAGAAGGACAACCTCTGCACCAAGAGGATATTACGGGTTACAGGAGTCTAGTTGGTGGACTTCAGTACTTGACTCTTACTCGACCTGACATTTCTTTTGCAGCCAATAAGGTGTGTCAGTATCTTCATGCACCTACCACAGCTCACTGGACAGCTGCAAAACGAATCCTCAGGTACATAAGAAGCACTATACACTTGGGTCTTACATTCAGCAAGTCATCTTCCACACGTGTCAGTGCCTTCTCAGATGCAGACTGGGCTGGTTGTTTAGATGAGAGAAGGTCAACAGGTGGTTTTGCTATCTTTTATGGACCTAACTTGATATCATGGTGTGCGAGAAAACAAGCTACTGTTTCCAGGTCAAGTACAGAAGCAGAGTATAAAGCATTAGCAAATGCAACGGCAGAAATCATTTGGGTTCAGTCTATGCTCAGAGAACTTGGAGTGACTCAGACTCAGTCTCCTTGTTTGTGGTGTGACAATCTTGGTGCTACATATTTATCTGCTAATCCAGTCTTTCATGCCAGGACAAAGCACATTGAAATAGACTTCCAGTTTGTAAGAGAACGTGTTGCCAATAAACAGCTTGAGATCAGATTTATACCCTCCAAAAATCAGCTTGCAGATGGGTTCACAAAGGCATTGCCGTCCAAAGGTATTGAAGAGTTTAAGCGTAATCTCAACTTGTCATAGTTGTGATTATGGGGGAGTGTTAAACATACATGTGTCACGGCATTGCTTGGTGCGGCTACACGCCTTGGAGTAGTTAGGAGATATATTCTCTAGTTGTTAGCATGGTTATCTTTTATCTTTATATTCTCCTCTATCTCTCCATGTATCTCTGTGGTTGTTGAACAACCTAATCTTGTATGCCTCTGCGAAAGCCGGCCTTGCCTCAATCAATATATATCATGCGGGCTCCCATGTTATGGGAATTGAGACGCTTCTACAATTTCCACATTCCACACAATTAATCATGCTATTTATTACTCCCTCCGTTCCTAAATATTTGTATTTCTAGAGATATCAACAAGTGACTACATATGAAGCAAAATGAGTGAATCTACACTCTAAAATATGTCTATATACATTCGTATGTAGTCACTTGTTGAAATCTCTAGAAAGACAAATATTTAGGAACGGAGGGAGTAGTTGGCATTCTTTTTTTATATCTAAGAAATGAGAGTAGCAGTCTTGTAAACAAAAATGGAGGGGGTACCTTTTTTAAGTGAAGTAAGAGAAGCAACATAAACATGAAATAAGTGGAAACAGCCGAATTCAATGTTTTGACCCTTTTGTCAACGTTTAGCACGATTTGATCATAGATGCATTTTTTTAGATCTGACCCTTTTCCTACCGCCACCCAACCTCGTGGTAGGGTATAACAACCGACTGCCACGATCCCTGGCGGTAGGCGTCGGGTCAATGTAAACGGCGCCGTCAGGGACCGATGACGTGGATAAGTGGCTACCGCCACTCGATTTGGAGGTAGGGTGTTGTACCCTACAGCTGTAGGGTATGGCGGTAGGGTAGTGACTTTGCTAAGTGAGTGGGAGGGGCTTGGGTGGGCCCCACCAGCCACCTATTCGCCCCAAAATCCTTTTCTTGCCCGGGCTCACTCCTTCTTCCTCTCCCTCCCCCATCCAAGCCTCCACCAAATCAATCTCCATTGCTTGACCTTTCTCCGATGGTTTGAGTCCATCTTCATCACTCGAGGTACCTCACTCACTTCATTTCTTTTGGTTGGTTGGAATCATTTCATTTTGTGGCATTGTTCAGCTTTATGAAAACCCTAGTTGTGCTCTATTTTGGTGTGAAATCAATGGATTTGATGGATGTTAGGGTTTTATGTGCTTTGACCATGTGTAGTATGCCTATTATGGTTGTTTCTAGCTAGATCTAGGGTTAGTGTTAGGGACTTTGCTAGGGTTAATGGTAGGGTTATGTTAAGCAATGCCAAGTCTTGTTTAGGGTTTGAATGTAATGAACAGAACTCAATACCACTATATCCATATTACTTTCCTGGACTATCATTGATTTTTTGTCGCAATGTATTTAGATGGATAAACTCGTTAATGTCCATTATTGGGATAAGGAGGCCTTTATGAGTGGCAATGACGATGAAGGCGAAGAACCCATGGTTTTTGACTCAAGCCCAACCTATGAGGAGATTGTTGTGAAAGTTAGAGGTGTCTTACATTGGATTGCCCCAAGTGATGAGATAAAACTTATTGGAAGGTACGATGTTGGAGTGGGCATCGAGTCTCGATTGAAGAGTATGCCCATCACATCGGAATTGCATTGGAAGGTGTACAAGGATAAAGTAGTGGCATCGCAAGACAAGTGACTTGAATTATTTTCCACCAAGGTTGAGGTTCCTTTGCTACAAATTGACTTAAACCGACGTGCCTCCTCCCCAATGCATGATGGGAGGGTTGAGGTGTATGCCCCTAATTCTTCTAGCCAACCAAATGAAGCCGAGATGAATGCTCAGGCAATAGTTATTCAAGAGAAAGAGGTTGAAGCTATTACTCATGGTGATGCTTATGCGGTAGTTGAAGATATTCATTATAATCCCATTGGTAACTTGGATGTCATTCTCGACCAGCAAGACATGGATCGTACCCTAGAACCCTGTTTGAAAAGTTTGAAAAAAATCTTGTTTCCTCTCTGACCTACATGCCCTAGAATCCTGGGCGGTAGGCTATGGAACCCTACCTCCACAGTTTGTGGCGGTAGGGTATGAAAAATTAGCACAAGTCTTGTTTGCTCTCGGACTTGCCTACCCTAGATTCCGAGGCGGCAGACTGCCATAGTCAGTGGCAGTAGGGTATGAAAAATTAGGACAAGTCTTGTTTTCTCTCTAACTTGCATACCTAGATTCCTGGGCGGTAGGTTATGGAACCCTACTACCATGGTTAGTGGCGGTAGGGTACGAAAAATTAGAGCAAACAATAAAACTTCGTTGCAAAGTGCAAATGATAAAACTTTGTTGCCAAAGGCAAATGATTAAACTTTGTTGCAAAGGGAAAATAGAGCCTTGAAAAATACACATCCAGTAGTTCAAATGATATACAATATGTTATTATAGTTCAAATGACATACACATCCGGTAGTTCAAATGGCATACAATATGTCATTATAGTTCAAAATGACATACACATCCGATACTTCAAATGGCATACAACATGTCATTATTGTTCAAATGACACACACACGAGATAGTTCAGATGTCGTCATAGCATTGAAGGGTCTGACTCACCCCAAACCTCTGAAAAGTCTAATTGGTGCAATGTCACGGTCATGCTCTGGCATAGCCTCCAACCGAATATCATTAGATCCCGACCAATGCATCATCACAACCTCTAGCTCACGTACCCAAGCCCAACGAGCACATCGACTAGGTCTAGACGACACTACTTGCTTGATTGTCCATCCGATGACCTGGCCGGGCCTTTTCAAGTCAAACTATGGAAATTCGTCAATGCTAACAGAAAATGCAATCTCCATTGCCAGATCATGTCTACAATATTCCTGCTTCTGCAACTCATCAAGTTTCTTTTCCTTTGTGGCAACTATCTCCGGAGGGTACACATAAATAAAATGAAACGGATTAAACTCCCTCATAGTTTTGTTGGCCTCTTCACAACTTTTCATCCATCTTTTGAACGACATCGTCATATGAAGGCGTCGAGCTTGTTCCATCAGCTTGTATGCTTTCAGAATGCCAACACTTTCATTCATCCCATGTGAGTATTACATAGAAGATAAGATAGTGGCATACGACATGAAATTGTTCCATTAACTCACAAATATTATATATGACAAATGATAAAGGGTCCATGCCATTGTAGTTCAAATGACAAACGACAAATGATAAAGGGTTCATGTCATTGTAGTTCAAATGACAAACGACAAATGATAAGGGTTCATGCCATTATAGTTCAAACGACATCTATGGTAGCTAACATTTTCAAAGCTTCTAACAAAGGAGCTCACGGATTTCAACCCCTCTTATTTTTCATGCGTTGAAACTTCCCATGACGCTTTGCACTACTAGGGAAAAGCTTATACACAGAATCTTAGCAGTAGTGCCTGTTAAAAGAAAGCACTACTGCTACTTACCCGTAGCGCATGCATGTGAAACACGCTATAGATACGGGTGTAGCAATAGAGTTTCTCCTGGGAAAGCGCTACTACTAAAATTTCCACTACTAAGCCGGTAGGTTACGAATAGTAGTAGCGATCTTCGGAAAACCGCGCTACCGCTAAGATTATTGTAGCAGCGTGTTTCCCAGAAAAAGCGCTACTGCTAATGAAAATAAAATAAAATGGAAAACAAATAGAAAAGTAAATGAAAATGAAAGAAATAGAAAAAGGAGAAAGGAAAAAATGTAAATTTAAAGAAAAATAAAAGAAAAAGAAAAATAAAGGAGAAAGGCATAGTAGTAGCGTCTATTCAAAACAGGCGATATAGATAATATAGCAGGAGCGCGTTTTGTAAACCCCCGCTATAGAAAGGGAAAAGGAAAAAAAGAAAAAGGAAAATAAATAGCTATAGCAGTAGCGCGTTGTGCAAAAAGCGCTATAGCTAACTTAGCTATAGCGCGTTTTGCCTACCAGCGCTACCGCTACGTTTGACTTAACCCCCGCGCGGTTTCCCTCCCCCTGGCCACCACTTCTCCCCCAAATCCCTCGCCCACTTCGCCGCCGTCTCCCCACTTCGCCGTCATCCCACTTCGCCATCATCCCACTTCACCGACATCACCTGCCGATGTCGACGCCCCCGGAGCCACCAGAGTCGCCCGCCGTCGACGCCACCGGAGCCGTCCCCAACGCCACCAGAGTCGCGCGGCCTCATCAACGCCACCATAGTCGCTCTCACCGCCACCGGAGCCACCCTCGATGCCCCTGCCTCCCTCGCCACCACTGCCCCCCTCGCCGTCATCGGAGACGCCCCTGGCTCCCTCACCACCACTGCCTCCCTCACCGCCACCAGAGCCATCCTCTGTAAGCCCCCACCCCTCCTCTCTCTCTCTCATGCATAGCACAAACATTGGACAGAGAACTAGCTAGCTAGGTTAACTAGTTTAATTAGGTTAATTATCTAGGTTAGTGAAAAAAATTAGTTAGGGCTTTGACAGAGAACTAGCTAGGTTAACTAGTTTAATTAGGTTAATTATCTAGGTTAGTGCAAAAAATTAGGTAGGGCTTTGATAGAGAACTAGCTAGGTTAACTAGTTTAATTAGGTTAATTTTCTAGGTTAGTGCAAAATTTTAGTTAGGGCTTTGACAGAGAACTAGCTCGGTTAACTAGTTTAATTAGGTTATTTATCTAGGTTAGCGCAAAAAATTAGTTAGGGCTTTGACAGAGAACTAGCTAGGTTAACTAGTTTAATTAGGTTAATTATCTAGGTTAGCTAGGTTAACTAACTAGGTTAACTAGCAAAAAATATTTTGACTATGGACCTGAATCTGGTCCAAATTTCATTCAAATGAAATTTGAATTATTTGGACTATGGAAATTTTGGTGAGGTCAGAAGGGTTAGAGAAAATGGAGTTCCTTTGCAACTTAATTGGGTTCTGTCCTAGGCACAGAAGGGTTAGAGAAAATAATGTGTGTGTGTGTGTGTGAGAGAGAGAGAGAGAGGAATAGCTAGAACGAAATTTGGGTTCTGTCCTAAGCAGAGAAGTGTTTAGTGAGGTCATTTTGTAAAGGTTTTTGATTTTTGAAAAGACCACTATTTTTCAAGGAAAAGAATTTAGGCAAGTTTTATTTGAAAGATGGTCCCTTCCTAGACTTTTAGCTTTAAACAAAAACAAAATCATTTAGCTAAAAATAAAATACAGTAGCTATGGCATTTAGCTATGAACAAAAAACAGAATTGATGTTATATGATATATGTCATTGATGTTCATTTGCATATACCATTATTGTTGATTATATCTTTTCATTGAAGTGGTGATGTTATATGTTTTCATTGAAGTGGTTCGATTGTGCCCAAGTGGCCTTTTATTGTTTGCAGGGAATGATTCCGAGTGGCCTATGTTTTGCCGGAATGTTGATTCATTTCCGTTCCGCCAAATTTCAGGCACTCTATGTGTCTAGTTTGTAGCAAAGGTCATGCCGAAATTTTTCGTGAATTTCGGCATGACTTGTGCTACAAACTAGGACATATCGAGTGCCTGGGATTTGCCTCAACGGGAATGAATCAACATTCCTGCAAAACATTGACCTTTTTTATGTCATTATTCATTTTATTAGGTCTAGAATTAATTGACTAGATTTAATCATAGGAAACATGGTTAGCAACGATGAAGGACAGGGTTCTGGTGAGTGCAATGTCTACGCAGCGGCAAACACCTATTTGAACCTTCTCGATGAGCAACAGTTGTTGCAGGGCCTACCTGTTACATCCGGGACTGAGACCGACATCAAGACCAATGCTGGGACTGACACCGGTGCCGAGATCGGCGCTGGGACTGACACCGGTGCTGAGACCGACACCAAGACTGGCGAAGCCGGTATAGAACCGAAAAAGAGGCAACAACACCCAAACCAACTCATCACTACTGGACTGGTGGTCACGGAGGTGGATGATGGAAATTTTGAGCCAAAAGAGCCTGCGGAAGCGCGCGTGTGCTACGACAATCAAATAGGCTACATCCTTTGGGCAACTGCCACCATCAACAATGAGAAACTAATGAAGATACCAGATATGAAGAAGTCCCTCCTAACTAAGCTACAGCAGGTATTCTTGTTCCTGGGCTGGGATGAAATCAAATATACTGATCCACATAAATACCCAACAATGAAGAAGATAAACAAACGTACCATGGACAAGTTTAGCGGCGCGTTGTCCGCCTAGAAAGTAAGAGTGAAAGCAAGGATCATCGACAAAAAGGAACCCTATTCCAAGATTGTAAAGGATAATCCGACAATTACGGAAGAGCAGTTTGAAATATTCAAGGCGGCTTGCATTGCTGAGGCTGCCAAAGAAAAGTTGGAGTACATGAAGGGGCTTCAAGAGAGGAACATGGGGTGCCACCACCTTGGAAGCCGTGGTTACATGGGGAAGAGGTCCATATGGGCCAAGGAGGACGCAGAACGCGAGTCTGGGCATCTCAGACCCCTTGGCGGAGTTTACCGTCCCACAAGAGTGTGATGTCATCAGGGCCCGGTACCATTGGGACCCAGTCAAGAAGGTTTTCGAGACAAACACGATCACGATGGAGTTCATGAGTCTGCTGGTAATTTAGATTCTGATAATTTCGACTGCATGTTTAGCCATATTTGTAAACGATCCTTGTTCCTTTTGTAGAGAGAGTGTCACTGGATTGTGGCCGAAAGCGACTCACCATTTGAGGCATTGGCGAGGCCCAAGTGGGACACCCCATTCAACCGGTCCTTGAACATATTGAAAGGACTCCTGGTGGACACTCGACCGTCGTATGGACGCTTTCACAGTGTCAGAGACGGCGCCACGTGGAAGAAGTACTACCATGAGACCACGGAGGAGAGAAAGGAAAGCCAGAGGTTAAATGAAGAAAACATCGACAAGAAGGTTGAGATTGCGGTTGAGAAGAAATCAGCACAGACAATCAAAGCAGCGGTAGCAGCCGCAAAAGAGGAGATGGCAGCTTTGTATACTGCCTTAGCTCCGGCTATCATCAGTTGGACCAAGCAAAATCCAAATAAGGATGCAACGGACTTTCCCCTTTCCAACTTCTTGGGGACGACTCCTGCACCGGCTCCTGCACCGGCTCCCGCACCTGCTCCTGCACCGGCTCCCGCACCTGCTCATAACAGCCTGTCCTCCGTCTCGGACGTGCTCGGCGGTGCTTCATCTCTGGCTGAGCTTGACGCCCTCATGGTACCTGTCACACCGACCCTCTTCAATTATGTATAATCTCCCGTTTCCATTGTCTTTCAGATGTCTCACGTCATAGACATGTCTTTGCCGACCGACGAAACCCCGTGCACCTTACTATACACCATCAGCAGCCAGAAGGTGCATGGTGGGAAGGCGACGATAATGCAGCCGAAGGATCAATTACTCCACAACCGGCCGATCCCCCCTAATGTCTTCAAGGTTTCCATGGCCAGTGTCGAATTGGGCCACGAGAATTTTGCTCCTCAAGTAGCACTAGCGGAAGATGACAACGAGACCCCGCCGCGGCTTTGTGATTGCAAGCGTTGGGTCCTGTTGTGGCCAAAGAGTCTGCTTCATCTAGAGGCGGCCGGGAGCACACCTGCAACCAAGCAGGATCATCAAGGTATGAACACCAATACCTCACCTATGCAATTAGCGTGGCCTGTCGTGTCGGGTGAGGAAGAGGCTCCATTACTGGCTGATGACATCGCCGCCATCGAAGAAGCAATGCCTGATGTCATCGACGAGGATGCCGATGACCCTCTACAGTATCTCAATATCGGTGCCTCTGACAACAGAGGATTGATGGCTCAGCAGTATGAGTACTCAGGGTTTGAGCGTGATTTGTCAGTGCCTGAATTGTCGGAGGACGAACGTATTATAGACTCACTTCCAGTAGGAAAGAAGCATAGGAAGAGATCGAGGAAAGGCAATAAAGCTTCTTCTATGATCCTACCGCCTCAGCAACCTCGAGTTCAAGACCATATACCTATCCTTGGTGCGTTAAAATGTCATATCCCTAGTGATCTGATCCTACCTAAGGCAAAGGTAGAGGCCATGTTCGGCGATCTAAGGAGACTTCATGACGATGTGCTACAGAGAGAGAAAAGCCTATTCGCCTCGGAAAATCCAGGATACCCACTGTACGTGGTTAACGTGCCGCAGCAAAGGTCGTACGTCGACACATTCCCCGTGGAAAAGTTGTTCCTTCGATTCAATTACATCTTCGACATGTTTCACTTGAAAAAGCTGGATTTTATGTTTGTCCCCCTTTTTGCCTTGTACATGAACCACATCATCAAGATTGAGCAGATACCTTATATTTGTGTTGCTGACTCGTACTTCATGCACGAGGGCTTCTTGGCAGTCTGCCCAGAGCACAGTGAATACGCGAGGGACTACATCGCTGATTTCATGGTCGCCAATAAGGAGAAGGAGACGATTTTTGTGCCTTATCATCCCATGTAAGTCATCCGCAGATATCTTTCCTTCGATTTCAATCATTTTTGCACACGTGGATGCTAATTTGAGGTGTACTTATTTTGCGTATCGGCGGGCGCGCCATCCTCATCATCCTTTACCCCTGATTCTCCCACGCTCTTTACTTGGACTCGTCGAAGAACCTGAAGAAAAAGTATTACACCCACATCAGGTCTGTTCTCGACAGTGCTATCTTCAAGTACAACGTACGGGGTGGAGAGATCAAGACCAAGAGGACAAGGAACCGCGCGCCCGCCTTCGGCCATAAGACCGACTTATGCTGCATCTAGCAACCTAGTGATACTCTTAGTGATGGATTCTATGTCCTCCACCACATGCTGGAGTAAAGACGGGATCAGCAAAACCTTTGCATGTCACCTAGATCCAGCGATGCCCATATTCTGCAATGGGCAAAGAACGTAGGAGATATCCCGGATCATAGACTTCGAGCAGAGTTCTATCACATCCAGTGTGAAGTTGCCCAAATCATCATGAAGGAGGTCGTTGAAAAAACAGGGATGTTCTACGAAGAAGGGAAAATGCCACGGGAAGACATCCGAGCACGCGTATCGGCTCAGTGTCTGAACCTAAAGCCTTTCACTTCGCTCAGGGACTATCTCCCTGACTTGGATGGATGGCACGACATGTTGGAGTGATTGATGATATATTACAAAGTGTCCATTTAGTCCATCCTTTCTCTATGACAAAACTTTGAGTTATGCACGGTGAAACTTTATTTGAGATATAATTAAACTATCTTCCTTAACTAGCGAAGATCACTCTAGTTAGGGCATTTTGGGTATGATGAACTTTGTTATTTATGCTTATGATATGTTGCTTCTATTTTTGCCAAGTCTGTCTCTTTCTGTTGCTCAACTTTATATGTTGCATATCATTGACTCATGTAACGATGCAGGTGGATAGATCATCGATGGCGAAGAAGTGCTACACCAGGAGTAAATGGTGATTCGCCGGAGTGTCAGGCCTAGGTGTATCGGTTTCCGAGCGACAGCCAGTATTTAGTTTAGGTTCGCGCTAGTGCGAGAGGGATACAAACTGATGCCTCAAGAAGTACTAAATTATGTATGATGAGACATGTCATGTAACTTGTATAGCTATATCGTGATTATGATGTGATGACATGATTTGTGTTGGATGATATGATGAGACTATTATGTGTATGATATGATGAGCATATTGCATGTTTATGATATGATTAGAATATCTTGTACAAAACCATCGCAAATACACATGAAAAAAGATATGAGAAAATATAGTAGTAGCGCTTTTTAGCGCTGGATAGGAAAACGCTACTGCTAAAGCACTTAGTGGTAGAGCTGGTAAGGGAAGCACTACTGCTAAGTAGGTATAGCAGTAGAGCATGTCAAGCCGCGCTACTATTAAGCATTAGCTATAGCGCTGTATCAGTAGCGCTGTTCCCCGCGCTACTGATAGGCATTAGACCTGTGCTACTGCTAGGCTTTTCCCTAGTAGTGTTGGCTTGGAAGAGCTTCCCACAGAGCTCCCAGTATTGAAGCCAACAAACGCTTCAATAGGATCTAGTTCAATATCATTGTGTGGTCCCGGAGCACAAGCCATGACACCCCACCTCATGTACCCAACCCCAACAAGCAACCTGTCTTGGTATTGACAACGCTTCGTGCTTGATTGCCCAGTCAATGATCTGGCCAGGCCTTGTCAAGTTCACCTGTGCAAATTCTTCCTTGGTTGCACAAAATGCTATTTTCCTTGCTACATCGCCTCTACAAATCTATCTTGCCTCCAGAGTTCACGCAGATTTCCCCCTTTTTCTTCTACGACCTCGTCAGGGTACTCAGACAAACAAAACTTTGTAAAGTCCCTACCACCTGCATTCGCTTCATCGAAACTGCTAACCCACTTCTCCATCACTTCCTTGATGGATACGCGTTTAATGTTGTCCGCCGTCTCTTTGGTCTTCTCACACCAGAAAACCAAAGGCATCCTACAGTTCAATCATTCATGATTACCATCAACTTATTTGTAATCCTAATCTTTATCATTAACTTATCTTTAACCTAACCATAAAAAAATCCCTAACCACAAACCTAGTTCTCACTATGATGTATCAGATCCATAGACTTGGCACAATATTGTGCACATCTAAAGCCATACAAACCAACCATATGTCTAAAACCAACACAAAATGTCTAAAACTAGGGTTTACAACAAAGTCAATAATGCAACCAGATGAGATGATGGAATCTAGCAAAAAAATAGAAGGGTGCGAAAGTTACCTTGACCGATGAAAATAGCCCGGATCCGTCGGACAAATCCCAAAGAATGAAGATGCATTTGGGGGGGGGCTTGAATGTGGGGGAGGTGAAAGAGAGAGGACCAGTTCGGGGAGAAGAAGCAAATGAATGAGTGGGAGTGGGAGGGGTGGACCTAGCTTGGCCACTTATTCTGTCCAGGACCCTACCGCCATACACTACAAAAAAATACACTTCCGTGATGATACGTGTTTGTCACAGTAGGTCGCGTTTTTTGTCATGCATGTACATCCATGACAAATTTATGACAGAATCAAGATAGTCATACCTATGCTGTCGTAGAAGTGTTCCATGACAGTACCAAAATTATCATCACGGAAGTGTCCACTGCCATGACGATAAATCGCGCATCACAGAAGTGCTTTCGTCAAGGGTGACCGACACATGGCATCCACAGTAATGGAACGCCGTTAAGCTATCGGGTCGGGTTTTGGATCCGATAACCCGTTAACAGCCCCGACCAATGGGGATTTTCCACATGTAAAATCATCATTGGCTGGAGGAGACACGTGTCAGGTCCGCGCTAGCACAGGTGTCACTCATCCAATGGGCGAGACGCGCCTATGATATGTTGACACGTGGACCGGCCCATCAAGTTTAATGGGTCGGCCCAACTAAAGGCCCAGAAGATTTTGCGGACCATAATGGGCCGGTCCAGCTAAAGGCCCACGAGATTTTGTGGACCATAATGGGCTGGCCCAGCTAACGGCCCACAAGATTTTGCGGGCCATAATGGGCCGACCCAGGTAAAGGCCCACAAGCTTTTTGTGTGCCATAATGGGCCGACCCAGGTAAAGGCCCACAAGATTCTTGCGAATCATAATGGGCCGGCCCGGCTAAAGGCCCACGAGATTTTGCCAACATTAATGGGCCGGCCCAGCTGTAGGCCCACAAGAATTTGAGGACCCTAGTAGGCCGGCCCATTAACTGGCTAACATGTTTTGGGCCAAATGCCGACCCATATTTGATCCGATCCATTAATGGCCTGCCACGTTCCGGGCCTAATAGTGGCCCATATGAGATCTGTCCCGTTAAAAGCATACCACGTTCTGGGCCAAATTACGGCCCAGATCAGGTACGGCCCTTTAAGAGGCTATGGGCTCAATTATGGCCCATATCAGATTCGGCCCGTCAACTGGACACTATGCTTTTGGGCCCACTTGCTAGAGGCCCACTTAGTAATTTAGCCTGACATTAGTTTTGGCCTCTTAAGGACCCGTTTAACATTTCAGCCCTATATTAATTTTGGCCTGTTAAATGCCCATCATATAGTTTGCATCCGGCCTGCTCGCAGCCGATATCTGATTGGGCCAAACAAGGACCGAGACAATTTTGGCCTGTTAAAAGCCCGTGATTTGATTCGCACAATCATGGGCCGGGGTTCATTTCGGGCTGTTGCCGCACCGTTAGCTGTTCGGGATGTTTCAGGCCCAACCTACATCGTGATTGCATGACGGCCCGATTATGTACGTAATTTTACGGTTTGGCCGGTTTACTGCGAAGATAGGATATATATGTACAGTAAAATAACCGCAGCGTCGTGAATAAGAAAAAACCTAGACTATACAATAATGAAATTACAAGATATTACATCCACTGGGCATCAAAGTTCGCCACTATGATAATAAAGCACAAGCAGACATCAGATTACATACACTGGGCATCAAAGATCGCCACCAGTGCAAATAAACACGCCGGCAAAATAATATACAAAACCGACAACACTTCAATAGAGTTCAAGAAAGGTTATCCCTGTTGGGGAGCTACAACGCAAGCTGCTGAGCAAGATGATGAGACTGCGCTTGTTCAACACTTATATCTTCCTCACTCTGAAAGATAAACAAGCAGACAGATGACAGGTTTTGCACATAAAAGTATCAGTGCTGACAATTCATCACATTTCTTACTGACGAATAAAGTGACACAGTTTAAAATTGCATTAACACAATATGGTATTGTTTAGATCAAGACATGGCAGGAAATGACATTGTGAAGGAGTTGGCAGCTTCACGACACCACTGGATTACAGATCAAGAACTCATAAGTATCAATGGTTAGTGTGCTATCAATTTATCCCATTTCAGATTGGCAAATAAAGAGACGGTTTAAATAATACTCCCTCCGTCCGGAATTACTTGTCATCAAAACGGATGTATCTAGAACTAAAATACATCTAGATACATCCATTTCGATGACAAGTATTTTTGGACAGAGGGAGTAATAGAATGATATGACATTGTTCATAGTTAAGACACTGCAGAATATGACATTGTGCTGTAGTGGGTAGGTTCACCACACCACTGGATTAAGGATGAAGAACAGAAGCATACATGCAGTGCAAAAGAAGATCACTTGCTTTGTATAGTTTAATTTACATGGTATGAATAAGGAACTTGGTTGTACAATTGAAAACTTAAATTGAGAAAGGACAAACTTTTGTTTATGAACTACATAATAAACTTTAAACATGCAATTTGATGCAAACACCAAAAATAAATAGCTGTTGCAGTCATGCCTAACCAAATATATACAACAAAGTTTGAAGGCTTGAGATGGACAAACTTACATTATTGGTGAAGACAGGCTCTATAAAGGCCTTGTCCATGCTGATGGGGGGCAATTCAAGAAGTTTACCACATAATCTTCTTCATAAGCATTGCCTTTATTCTACATTTTGTTAAGAGTAAATATAGATGTGATAATATACGAAAAAATGGAGAACATTTAAGATAAGATGAAGAGTGATGCTACATAACCAAGTAGCTATAAATGTAAGTGCAGCGATACAGGCAAAAGGTATAGCCAAGAGCAATGCACAGCTAAACTTCTTCAGTACCAACCTTATGGTAAGAGTAAATATAGATCTGATGTGTAGAAAATGGAGGGCAAAGGAAAATATGCTGCAGAGTGATGGTACATGAACAACTACCTGTCATTATAAGTACACTGATAAAGGACATCATGTACTTACAAGAACAATGCAGAGCTAAAAAACATTGGCATTGGATATATTTTACACTAATGTAACCACTCATACAGATCAGATAATTTGGAGCGAACAATTGATAAGCAAGCTATCATGCATACTGCTGTCACATAATGAACCAGGTATGTATGCAAGCACAGTGATACAGGACAACAGGTACTAACAAGAGCAAAGCAGCGGGCAGCATATTTGCGATATCCTGTCATTCTTTTCAAACCGGAATTCTTCTTCGAGCAGATTTCCTGCAAACAAGATCCGTAAGGCACATGCGGAAAAGTAGAAGTTCAAATTGTCATGTGATTTCATAGATAGTACCTCATCCTGGGAACAAGACCAATGCATAACAAGGTTTTTCCATTCAATGTCTTCTAAATTTAGCACGGGAGACTTCACCAGAAATTCGTTTATAGATTTGCCACCAAAGTGTGATTTCCTCAGGTAACACCGATACTGCTGCAATGCTTCCTTGAAAAGCACAAGCAAGCTTTGCTCGTCATGACTATCCAGATTGACCCTCGCCTAGTTACAACAATGTAATGTAAATCATTGATGTGTTCAATCAGTAGAAAACAGGAAAATAATAACCATGAATAATAGCACTTACACGTAAGTTGGACAGGAAGATGTGAAATGGTGTTTGTCTTCACAATAATCTTCCCATGATGGGAATATATGCACGTAGTCCCTAACAACATTGAAAGCATTGTCTTTTAAACTAGGAATAAATGGAATGGGGTTCCAATCTGCAGGAATTGGCCATCTCTATAGTTGGGATAGGTCTTCGGCCGGTGGACTTGCTGTACTTTTTGCTGGAGTGGGATTTTTCTATGGTACAACTGGTGCTATGGCAAATGAAATCGGTATACCTTTTGCTGGAGTGCAAGTCCTGTGTGGTGGGGCTAGTGGTGTGGCCAGTGAAGTATGGGTATAGTCTGCTGGAGTCGGTCCTACGTTTTGTGTCACTGGTTGTACAGCCAATATAAGTGGGGTGCTGTCTGATTTCTCCGGCACCACCACATTTTTCAAGGACTTTGCTGGTGCTCCTTCAGGTTCGGCAATCACCCTCTTCCTTTTTGATGTCTGATGCACACGAACAACATTCGAGTAGAAAAACATGGTAAGATGACAGATGGAATATGTATTGATAATGGATGGGCATGGCATCTCGACATATATGATGAGTAAACTAAGCAGATGGCGGTGCAACAAAGTAGAAGAAATGCAAGACAACATATGCAAGATACCCACAATCAATAAAACATTGCCAAATTAGAACAGGCACCTTGATGGGTGAACAGGACATGCCATCCGCCTTTAACTCCTCGAGGTTAGAATAGTCATTAGGATCATATTCTGAACAAGAGTCAACAGGTGGGGAGCGTATGAGTTTCATTGCATCCAGAATGGCACTCACTGCCTTGGTGCCAATTTTGTAAGTCATTGCAGTGTTTAGCTTCAAGAGTGGACTGCTGCTAGTGCGACACAAAGTAGCTACACAGATCATAGTGTAGATATAATGGGAAAACCTTAAGCATCAGAGTAAAATCAGCAAAGTGGAACTTGCTAGAATATATGTGCTAGTGTTGCCGGTACGGCTAGAAAGGCTTCGGATACCAGCTCTCTTCAAGTGAAGGTGCGGTACTGTTAATATCAGTATAACTCTCAAAGGCGACACAGCTCCTTGCATTTCCTTGCTATTCTTATAGGATTCAAGTGGGCAGGCCACTACAAATCCTATTCCTATGTTTACAAGATCCTACGAATCAGAGAGGCTCAAAGTGTCCATCACAACCGACCATATAGACCTCTACACTACAAATGTCCCTGCTCATCTTCAGTACAAGGAACATACTGTACTACTAGCATACTCCCTCCGTTCCAAAATATAAGTCTTGGTAGAGATTTCCACTATGGATCACATACAGATGTATCCAAATACATTTTAGAGTTTAGATTCACTCATTTTTCTCCATATGTAGTCCATGGTGGAATCTATACAAAGACTTGTATTTAGGAACGGAGAGAGTACATATTAAAGAAGAACGGAAGAGGAACATGGTAAAGAAGAGCAAGCAGATTTTGGATAATAAAATGTTGGTTGCACAGTGCCCACACATGATGAACCAGAGCGCATTAAGAATGCAACTCCCAGCTGTCTCTCGACCATTTCAGGCAGTTGGATGAAGATCCTATGTCTCCTAACCCTTCTTCCTCCTCATCTCTGATTCTTCCCATACATAACACCGCACGGGCCGCCGGCCGGACCACCGACCCCCACCGCCTGTGTTCCTCCGCCACCCCCACCCCCCACCCGCGTCGAGTTTTCTTCGTTCGGCAAGGCCCCACAACCACCCGAGCCCCTTGGATCGCACCGGCGAACTCCGGCGAGCTCTGAAAAATCGAATGACCCAATTTTGAAATTTAGTCTACTGTGATTTAACTAGTGTGGAATATAAAAGGGGAAAACCATAAGCATTGGGAGTATAGTGTTGAGCATGCCATGGCGGATCTGAAGGTGCAAACCGGACAAAGGCAACTTCGCAACCAAGACAAGAAATCAGAGTAAAGCAGTGGTGATCTATTTTCTTGCTGCGATAAATAAGTTGAGCAGATACGAAAGAGTACCGCCTTTGGTACGGCGCCGTGTACGCATCTGCTGAGAATTTGACGGTGCTGCGGTAGCGATGGCTGTCGGCAGTGTCGAAGCAGATCTAGGAGGGTAGACGGTGGTGGCGGGGCGCGGTGGACGAGACGATCGTAGGAGCGGCGCCGGCAAGGTGGACGATGGCGGGGATGAAGCGAGAGGACGGGATGCAAGGATCCCGGTCCGAAGGCGTGGATGAGAGAGGTCGATCTCTTGTAATGGACGGCAGCGTTGGGGTATCAGCTCCGACATGGTGGAGGAGGACGGCGGTGGATGGGGTGGCGGACGGCGGCGGACAGAGGAGGGTGGGGTGGAGAGGGTGTTTTGGCGCCCACGGAGTACGAATGGGGAAAAGTGTCGGCGTTCTAGGAACGGGGGTCCCCAGATTTGCCTGCCTGCGGCCTGCGGCGTGGCTCAAAGGGGGCCCAGCATGGCCCATCTTCATCAACACAAGCTCAAGGCCCTCGCGAGGGGCCAAGCCTCGCGGGGCGGATGACAAGGAGCTTCCTCAGGCACGGCCTCATCAGGCTAGCTCGCGAGGAGTCGGAGAGTTCAAGGCGGGGTACCTCACGAGGTGCCCATGACGCAAGCCATGACGACCAAGGGCGTCAGTCGGGCGCCAGCCCGCGCAGTGTTCTCCTTTCCTCTTTGGTGCAAGGGGAGCAAGCGCAGGCAAGAGCATCAAGCAAAGGCATCCATTTCGGTGCAACAAGACCAAGACCAGTCCAACGGCAGGATAGAGGTCACCGTGGAGCCCAAGCAGGCGTCACCGCCAGAGCCTTTGGCAGGTGAGGACCAACTTTAGTCAGGATAAGTGTACCCGTTGTTCCCCTTCAAAATGGCCAACTGTTGGCGCCCTTCCCGCTCAATATTTGGGAAGAGGCCCAGGGCCTTTGCCTATAAATAGGACTAGCCACCCCAGGGTAGAGATCATCATCTGGTAGCTAGCATACATCTAGGATAGGAAGAGAGAGATAGGGCGACTGAGCTCCTCCTGGCAGTTCATCGCACCAGCCAAGAACAGACCCTCGCGAGGCTGTTCTTCCTTGTATTGTTCATCATCAGCCCAAGAGGCAATCCACCACACCACACACTGGAGTAGGGTATTACACCACAATGGTGGCCCGAACCAGTATAAACCCGGTGTCTCTTGTGTTGATCTTTTCGTAGTTTAGGTCCTAGCAATATGGTGAGGAGCAGGTAGATAGAGGGCGTAATCTCCGCGCGCACCCCAGTGTTCGAACCTCAAGGGTCTGCCGGAACCCGAAATCCGACATTTGGCGCGCTAGGTAGGGGTGCGCTAGGATCCGCCTTCTGCCACTTTGCGTCCCGTCGCATCGTCATCACCATGTCCGGCGACCAGGCGGGAAACCCTGATCCCTGGGCGGCTTGGCCCACCCACGCACAGCCGCTCGCCCCGGGCGACCCCATGCCCCAGGTAGCTCGCGGTCCGCAGGATGCTGCGGGCCGTGGGCGACGCGGACAGGCCCCGACAGCTCTCACACCGCGACAGACGCGGTAGGCAGCAAGGGCCTCCAACCACGCCACGGCCACGACGCCGTACACTCGCCGGGAGCAGGCAAACTCAAGGGCCATGCTCACGGTGGCCCGAGAGCTGCTGCAGTGCAGGCTGATGGAAGGCGGCCGCGACGTGCTGCTAGAGCGGGTGGCACTGCTCCTGGGCTTCGCCGCCTCGGGGGCTCACCCCTTCTGCACTCAGCTCCCGTCTCAGGCCCAGGGCGGCCCGCGCGGGGGCTCCACACGCGCACGTGGGCTCCAAGGCTACCCCAACACCAATGAAGCCGTCAGCACCGGGCCAACGATGACACTGACTCTGCTCCCCGCCAGCAAAGAAGGACTCGTCGCAACCCACGGCCCCAGTGGGCCGCCGCGCTACCACCCCCAGGTTGGCATATCAAGCAGAGCTGCATGGCACGCGGAGCACTATGGCGTGACCTTCGGGATGACGGCCCCAGAAGAGTACGTGCCTCACATGATGGACCAAGGGCATCCGCGCGAGGGCGAACAAGGCTCGCTCCTCAGCCCAAGCTGAGGGGACGAGGCGCCAGAAGCTGAGCTCTTCTAGGAGTCCCAGGACGGCCCCACCGGCCACGCTGGAAGCGACGATTATCGGGTACCGCTAATTCCTCAGGAGCAGGCATACACTAATCATGGGTCGCAGGAGGTGCAGGTCGCCACCACGAGAAGCTGCCCCGCTCCCGCAGTCTCCTACCCCTCAGGAGGAGGGCATTGGGGGCTGCAGGGGAGGGGCCGGGATCCGACATCAACACCGCGGTGTTCGGAGCAAGGCGTTCCCAGGAGGTAGGCCCTCTGCTGGGGAGGTGCCTCAGGGCCTGCCCCTGGTGGAGGACCCGTGGTCGTCGGGGGTACCGCTGGCGACCGCTCTACCCCATCGGCGGCGCCCTGGTTTCCAGTCGTCGTTTATGGCACTAGAGTGTGGCGCAAGGCGGGGCCCTCGTCTGGCGATATGAAGCAAGGCCGGTACCTGTGAAGAAGGCCCAGTGCCTGTGAAGCTCGCCGCCCCGTGACACTCTCACGTAATAATGAGTGGGGCTGTACACGCCCCGGAGTCTCAGGGGTGCCGGCCTCAGGCCCTGGGGATCCCTCCCACGCCCAGTGGCAGCACTTAGCTCCGCGCTGGTGAGAAGACGTCCAAGACTAGAGTAGGTGCCGGACGCGGGCTTTTTTCTGCTTTCATTGCTTTTCCCTTGGTTGTTGCTTTCCCCCGCTGGATTTAAGTTGGATTTGAATTTGAGATTTGCGTGTGTTCGGGGAAGGGGTGCTTAGTCTCGTTCGAGAAATCTCTCGCGTTTCGGTTACGACCTCGCCTCAGCTGCCTCCCCTCGTGAGCCCCTCACGAGCCGGGTCTGGCCCAGCTTGCGTGCAGCCCAGACTGCCGCCGTCATATCCTCTCAGGAGGTTTTTCACTGCAGATCCTACGAATTCGATCAGGAGGCACTCGAGACAACACAGCCTCCCACAAATTATCCCAGGACCCGCACGGGACAAAGGTAAACTAGTCAGCCGGCTCGTCACCTAGCCAACCACTTGGCGCGGGCATATGGGTAATGTAGCATCCGCTAGTACGCTGAAAATAAGCTTTACATGAGGGGCACCCCCTCCCAAAATGTTCTTACAACCATCAGGTCGAAAGCCTGAGTTCTATTCATGCAGGGTAAGGAAACAGGAGCAATACACAGTCAGTCGGATAAATCCCCCAATGCATCCTCAGGAGCACCACCCGAACTGTCGCTGGCGTTGTTGGCCTCGCCATCGCCCTCTGCATTGTCGTCAGCAGCGTCAGGACCGTTCACCACGCCGCCCTTGTCGGCGGCCACGATTGCGTCATCGTCATCTGAGGCGAAGGATCTGACAAGAGCATCCATGTTGTCTTCCACCCAGTCCGCCAGGTCACCCCGGGCGGCCTGGGGAACTGGGCCTATGGCGGCGTCGAAGTCGAAGTGAGGATCCATGTTCTGGAGATGGCTGAAGACGCGGGAAAAGGCGCGCCCGAGTAGGGCGCGGCTCCTCTCCTCCACCAACCTATTGGCCCTGACCGACCGCGCCTCCTGCTGCATCACGATGTCGGTGAAGAACTGAAGGTTGCCGGCGTAGTTGATTGTGTGCGGCTCGCCAACGGCCGCCTTGCAGATGTTACCCAAGGCCGTGTTGGCTCTCTCCCGAAGCGTGGTAAGCATGGGGGCATGCTCATGTTCCAGGAGCCGCTGCTGACGTATCTCATCCACATTTTGGCGCGTGACGGCCTCAGCCTCGTCCACCCACTGGTGAAGAAGAAGCACATCGGCACGGGAAGTAGTTGACTCCCCCTGCGCCACCTCAAGTGCGGCCCGCAAAGCATCGGCCCACCGTGTTGCTTCCTCCAGCTTGGCCCTCAGGATGGTGGTCCTACCTTCGGCCTCGATCCTGATCGACTCCAGCCTCTCCTCGAACTCGCGCGCAAGGTTCAGGCGCGCGTCACCACCCGATGTCCGACCTCCTCCGAGACGCGGGTCTCCCGCGCGGCGACATCGTCCTCCGCCCGTGTCACCGAGCGTTCCCTCGTCTCCAGGCGCTCGTACTCGCGTGCACGCTCGGCGGCTTCCAGCGTCAGCGCCTCCTCATGCTTTTGGAGCTCCGTCGGGTCGCCGGAGACCACCTTCATCGACGCAAGGGCCGCCTCATGCAGCTCCACCTGCTCCTCCAGCGAGTGGCACCGCGCCAGGAGTTCCCGTGCCCGCTCCTCCACGGCCTCACGCCGTCGGTTAGTTTCCCGGGCTTCTTCGATGGCCCGGGAACGCACCTCCCGAGAGGCCGCCAGCGACGCCTTGGCCTCCTCATCGTCGAGATCGCGCTGACGGCGCGCGACGGCAACAGCCGCCTCTAGCTCGCACCTCTCTGCAACCAGGCGCATGCCCTCGGCCTCAAGGCGCGCGTCTTCATTAGCAATCTCTTCACCAAGCAGGCTCACCGCGTCAGCCGCCCTCCGAAGAAACCCTTGGCGAAGAGCGCGACGCTCCCGGGCGCGCTCGAGTACGTCTTCCACGCCATCCTCCGCCCCAAGCAAACGCCGGGGGGCACGAATCAGCGCTCCCCCTCCGGGCAGGGGGCTGGGGGCTGGCACCCTTGAGGCGACCAGGCACGCCTCGCCAGAAGCCTGGCCTGGAGCAAATCCATCCCCAAGTGAAGAGCGCTGGGAGTATCCCAGCCAATCACGGTCCACGACCAGACGAGAAGCCCACGGCAGGCTGGCTATGCCACGAGAAGGCTCGCGAAGGAAGGTCGCGAGGCACGTAGGGCTGCATTGCGCCTCGGGATGGTTCGTCTCTCCAACTGGCCTCACCACAAGGGCCCACCTGCTTGGAACGATCGAAGACGGCGGAGAGGGCGGAGGCGAGAGGGATGGCTCCTCAGCCATCTCCGTGAGCTCGGAAGGAAGGGCTCTGCGGAGCACGGATCAGGAAGGGCAACAGAAGAATCTGGAGCTGGGAAGGGAGAAGGCTTACTCATCAATGGCGAAGTACTTTCTACGCTTCAGCAGGCGACAAGGGTAGTCGTCGCACAGGGCCTCCCTTCTCTTCCGGAGGGCCTCAAAGTCCATGCGGAAGCGGCCCAAGAGTTGAGCGCAGGGGTCAGCCTATGACGAGGAGGAAACGTCAAGACAACCCGCGTCAGGGGCATCTACCTGAGGTGCGCCGCCGGTCGCCTCACCAAGAAGAGCAGCTGGGGCCTCGGAGGCCTCAGCCGCAGGCGTAGCAGGCGGCTGCTCGCCACCCTTAGCCCCGGCAGCACGGGACTCAGGGCGTGCTTCCTCATGAGCGCTGCCCGGTGCTGTCACCTCGGCGGGGGCACCCTCGGCCTCCGGAGGCTCATGCCTCCCTGCTCCGCCACTTGAGGAAGAGTCGCCTTGGCCGACCGAGAGGGCGGCCACCACCACAGGATTCTCGCGAGGCCCCTGGAGGCCAGCGGGGCGCGGTCCCCATTCGTCAAAGACGAGCATCTGATTCACGAAGTCTCTCCTATTCGAACAGAGGTACAACAAGGCTCCCCCTTGCTGGATGCTGCCAGGGTTGGGGTCCCCAGTCAGGACCAAGAGCACCTTCCTCAGCACTTTGGGCGTCAGGTCCTCTTCCTGGAGCCGCATGCGATCCCCACGGCCGCTGAAGGCCCACATCCGATGAGAATGGCGTTGGAGAGGGGCAACACGGCATAGCAGGAACTCCTTCACCACCTTGGGCGCCGTCACGCCGAGCTCCCTCAAGAACTCGAAGCGACGCCAGACAAAGGCGAGCCGGGGGCTCACGAGCGTCTCCTGGCCCCAGCCTGAGTCGGTGACAGCAGGTGAGGATGGCTCCGTCAGCAGGGGGCTGGGCACCCCTACGTCCACATACAACCACCGCTCGCGAAACCCAGGCGCGGGCGGAGGAAGACTGAAGTCAATTCCTGAAGCCACCATCTCGGGCACAGCAACGAAGCTCACGCACCCGAACATTGGGTGGGGTCGACAAGGCGCAGAGAGAAGAAGTGGCACAGCAAGGCAACCGAAGGAAGGATGCCCATCATTGCCTCACAAATGAAGGCGAATACCGCAAGAAGGGTGATGGATTCGGGACCCAGATACATCATATGGATTTGATAATGGGAAAGCGCGACGTTCAAGAAATCATAAAAGGGGGGAACCAATCCCGCCCACAGGGCATCGGTGAAGTATCGGACCTCAGTGGCAATCCTGTCAATCGAGAAGCAGGACGCGGGCTAGGCCGTTGTCCTCCCGCATTCGTTGAAGATGGTGGCCAGGGCCGAGCTGACCTTGCCCATGCCCTCTTTATTGATTATGATTGGCCGATCGACGAAGGGGGTTACCGACAACGATGAGCGAGGCGGCGGCATGGGCTTCTTCCCTCTTCCCTTCCTCGGCGGAGACATGACGACAGAGAAGGGGGGCGGGGGGCGGGGGGAAGGTTCGAGATTGGATTGGATGTGGAAACTGGAGCTCGAGAGGAGAAAGAACAGAGAGCACTCAAGCAACGGAAAAGTGGAGCAGCTGTGTGCGGCTACGAGTCCGCCTAGCATTGCACAGAATAAGGAAGCGTGGGGGAACAATGCCGCCCACATCCAATCAACTGCCACGCGGCGCCCAAGGCCGCAGGCTATTAGGGCCCGCGACGCTTCACACTTGCCCTTTCGCCTCTCTGCTCGGCCAAGTCCGGGCACGCCATGGGCCCGATGGCTACTATCGGCGTTCTGGGAACGGGGGTCCCCAGACTTGCCTGCCTGCATCCTGCGGCGTGGCTCAAAGGGGGCCCAGCACAGCCCATCTTCATCAACACAAGCTCAAGACCCTCGCGAGGGGCCAAGCCTCGCGGGGCGGACGACAAGGAGCTTCCTCAGGCACGGCCTCATCAGGCTGGCTTGCGAGGAGGCGGAGAGTTCAAGGCGGGGTACCTCGCGAGGTGCCCATGACGCAAGCCATGACGACCAAGGGCGCCAGTCGGGCGCCAGCCCGCACAGTGTCCTCCTTTCCTCTTTGGTGCAAGGGGAGCAAGCGCAGGCGAGAGCATCAAGCAAAGGCATCCATTTCGGTGCAACAAGACCAAGACCAGTCCAACGGCAGGATAGAGGTCACCGTGGAGCCCAAGCCGGCGTCACCACCAGAGCCTTTGACAGGCGAGGACCAACTTTAGTCAGGATAAGTGTACCCACTATTCCCCTTCAAAATGGCCAATTGTTGGCGCCCTTCCCGCTCAATATTTGGGAAGAGGCCCAGGGCCTTTGCCTATAAATAGGACTAGCCACCCCCAGGGTAGAGATCATCATCTGGTAGCTGGCATACATCTAGGATAGGAAGAGAGAGATAGGGCGACTGAGGTCCTCCTAGAAGTTCATCGCACCAGCCAAGAATAGACCCTCGCGAGGCTGTTCTTCCTTGTATTGTTCATCATCAGCCCAAGAGGCAATCCACCACACCACACACTGGAGTAGGGTATTACACCACAATGGTGGCCCGAACCAGTATAAACCCTATGTCTCTTGTGTTGATCTTTTCGTAGTTTAGGTCCTAGCGATTCGGTGAGGAGCAGGTAGACAGAGGGCGTAATCTCCGCGCGCACCCCAGTGTTCGAACCTCAAGGGTCTACCGGAAGCCGAAATCCGACAAAAAGGGAGGTAGTGAGGAAGGGGGGAACAATGCATTCAGCGCGCGCTTGTCTCAAATGCGAGGAAATTTACAAACTTAGCCCCCGTTTCAAATTTCTACTACATCACAACAACATTAGTCGGTTGGGGATAGGACGGTAATCTCGCATACACCGAATATTTGCCGACGAGAGTTTGTTTTTGGCGCCCACCGTGTATGAATATGAGTCGGGGAGGGAGTCGATTTCGGCCGAGGGCACACTGTGTTTTGGCGCCCACCGTGTATGAATCCGGGTGAGAGGCGGTTACGTCACATTTGGGTGAAATTACAAACCTACCCCTATCGAAACCTATAGAAATCCAGCAGATAGGCTTTGCGTGGCAGGGATATGTAGTAGTGATCTCCATCTCGCAGATTTTGGTTTTGGGCAGTTACTGCGACTTTCCCCGCTTCGTTCAAATTTTGCACAATGCATGTTTATCGTGCCAACTCAATTCGAATCCCGTTTGTATTCTACTATTTTTTCCCGGGCGGGATCCATTTTCAATTGGAATTACATTCTATATACATCATTTTTTATATATACTTTCAAAAGCACAACAAATAATTCTGCTCCTTTATATGTATAATATGGTTTACAAATACAACGATCTCGAAATCTTAAGGTTGAATTCGATTTTTTTTAAGCAAATTATGTTCTACTAAAATGCATGGACCAGTAATATCTACATATTAAATAACATAGATGTGCGTGAATTCATATGAATATGCATGTTTGATAGATCAATTTTAGTTCGAGTATGGATTACATGTATCATCATCTCTAATTCAAATATTTGAATCCCTTTTTTGTTCACTCCTTTCGCGCCCATCTCTCTCGCATGCATGCTCTTTCAGGTAGCTATCACTCTCTTTTCTCCAGCTCACCCGCACGCTCACTTCATGTTTCTCCTATCCTCGCAAACATGGTCTCTTGATGTCTCCCTTGAGAAGTGTCACACTCTCCCTATCATTGTACATTACACGGTTTTCATTATCTCTCACGTCTCTACTGTTCTCTGGTATCACTCGGTACCTAAGCTTTCTTTTTCACCGCCACACACATAGTCTGCACTCGTCTTTCACTTTGTCTTTCTCTCTATGGGATTCTCTCACACACCCTATATGTCTCTACATATGACTCATACCACTAAAATTACACACTCTCTCTCCTGTAGACACAACATTTGTTGCGGTCTCCTTTTCGTCGCCATCCCAGACTGACACCGATCAGACAACCCCAACTACCGTCTCCTCTCTCTCTCACAGACACACACACAACTCCTGCTTCCACTCCCCTTCCTGACTACCGTCTCTCACACACACACACACACACAAAACTCTTGCTTTCGCACCCCGACTCGTATTTCTCTCACAAACATTTATCGACTAGCTAGCCTCTAGATAGGTTTATACACCCGCACACTCATGCTTCCACCATCGCATACATGTCTCTCTCCCGCTCCTTGTATCTATGTAGCTTTTTCTTCCCTTCTTGAGACACGCCCTCCCGATCGTGCACACACACACTATCGCCTCATTTTAAGCTGATACCTATCACACACACACTACTTGTGTCTTTGTCACACATGCACTCTGTCCTCCTCCACTCTCCCTCTCTCTCACACACACATGGGCTTTTTGCAACAACTAGCAAGATGCCCATGCGTTGCACGGAACATCAAGATGCATTTGTATGAGTAGTTTATCTTGTAGGGGAAAAGGATGAACGAGGGAAGACCTTATTTGCAAATGTGGAGAGGGGTGTGGGTATCTTTTTGCAAAATTGCCATAGTTTCCTTCCTATCCGTCAGATATAGATCGGACGGCCTATATTGCAGGATGGCAGGCACACGATCATCACCGACAATGCTTTTTATAAGAGTAGGGATAAAAAATAGAGTTGGTGATGATGGTGGGCCTGCCATCCTGCAATGTAGGTCGTCCGATTTAGATCTGACAGATAGGAAGGAAAATATGGCAATTTACCCACACTCTTCACCACATTTGCAGATAAGGCCTTCCCTCAATCATCCTTTTCTCCCACAAGATCTTGATGTTCCGTGCAACGCATGAGCATCTTGCTAGTATGAGTAGAAATTAGACATATGCCACTTCTTGAATCTTGAAACCAACAACATTCCTCCCTTATCTCATCAAAACCGCCAAAGGAATATATTTTGAGTGAAACATAATATATTTTTAGTGATATACGTATTTCAAAACTAGACTTTTTTTCTATCAAATCGGTGAATATGTATTAATCTACTTTGATCGTGTGGCAACGCATTGGCACATTGCTAGTAGTTATTAGAATTTTTTGGACACCAGACAAACGGTGGAGTACATATACGAAGAGAAGAGGCGCACGCACGCAGTCGGCCTCTCATTGTCTCGCACACATGAGTGTTGCATAAAGGCGACGTTAACAAATAAACCCTAAAACCCTAGGTGCACGATTGCTGCATTCGCGGGAACCGGGTACGTGGTGGAGCACCTTTGTAGGAGTTGATGGTCGGAACCACAGGTGAACTACTTGGAGCGCGGTGGCTCGCCAGTTGCCACAGATCGAGTAGCCATGTTTAAAATATCGTTTTTTTAGCGGGGTTAAGAGTTCCGATTTTCAATGGCACGTTATAAGTAGTAAGTAGTTTTTAGAACGATTGGTATAAAGCGAAAATGGAATTCATAGTACTACGTACCTCCTTGGCGTATGGTTGTATGGGTTTATGTTACGAGATGTTGAACCTGGTAGTTCTAGGGCAAATACTATGGTTTAGATTTAGATGCTGGTTTTCAGTAATCGGAAGGGGAAACCCTTTTTGATTAAAAAAACTACTACCTCCATTCTGGTTTACTAGTCCCCATCGTACTTTGGGTCAAAGTTTGTCCATGAATTTTACTTGTAAAATGTGAATGGAAAACGAGATTTTGTTATACCCAAACAAAAAAAGGACTGGAGGGAGTGATTGCTCTAAGACGGACGCGACCTCTCATAGCGCAGGCATTGAACCGGCGCACCGGCCAAGAGGGCCGCACTCGCTGCAGGCCCGGCTGAGCACGCCTCCTCGCCGCGTGCAACCAGCTTAAGACTGCCCCACCTGCCTTCATTGAATCCGCGCGTGTGCCGGCAACACGTCCTTCCGCGAGCCGGCAGGCATTTTAGAACACAAAAACTGACTAAAATATAATTAATTTACGCATGGTCTTGACTTGTTGTGCTCGCACTGGTAGCAGGAAGTAGTAGAGGTTTTTCTTTATTTATAACTCTCCTCACATTTTTTTTGGCTTTGAAGTGAATCATGGTTGTGGACATTATGTATGAATGTGCAGATATTTGTGAACATGAGTTTGATGTGGAAGTTGAACTTGGAATGTCGTTCTTGCGCGTGAAGTATACCATGTCCAATGTTGCGTCTGTTATTGTTTGGAAAGTAATTGCTGTTCTTACATGACCCAAAAAAACATTTTGTGCCACATCAGTAGATGCACAGACATCACAACATGCATGCTGACTGGATAAACATTTGAACCTAGCTATTATGAAGGAAATTTTGTATTGACAACAGTTTTAGATAGCAGGAGACGCCTAGCCTGCTCTGCCTCTGCTAGCTTATTTCTGGCTTCTTCCATCTCTTCTTTGGCTTGGGTGAAGAGAGCATCTGATTGCTCTTTTCACTTCTTCAGGAACTCAGCTACATTCTCAAGGGCTGCTGCACGCTTTCTTTCAGCCTTTACTAATGCCACGAGGACATGAACAACTGACGACTCCACCTGGCTTGTGTGTAATCCAGCATCATCTGGGAATTTGCACCTTGTGTCTAATCCAACATCATTAGGGACTGGCACCTTGTGTGTAATCCAGCCTCATTTTGGAAACTTGATCTCGAGGTTGACCATACTTCCCTCCTCGCAGGAACGGCATCCTGACATGAAGTTACTTCTTTTTTAGATCAATACTCAGGGAAACCTAGATCCATTTAGTAGAAGCCAGATAAACAAAACTCGGAGAAGTGAATTCAAAAGGAAAAGAAATATAAAAATAGACTACAAGGTGAGAACACCCACTTCCTACATCAAGTTAAAAACGAAAGCATTAGGACGATTAAGACTCTTCTTATTACACATCGAAGAACACCACGCTTAAGAGAAACAGAAACTACAACATATACACATCGAAGAACACGAGGCTAAACAAAAGTAATTGAAATGTGTTACTTACCAAAGCTCATTTTACAAGTTCGGTGCAGTTCCTCTTTAACTTGCCACGCTCCTTGAAGATGTCCCGAATATCCCGTGTTTGGTCTTCATTGCTCCTCTGCATGTTCACACTCGTGGTTTTAAAATCTCAACATGGAAAGAAAAATACTACTAGTAATACTCACACATCTTGTGGGCAACATTAAAGCACTCATCTACCATGTTAGAGCATCTCCAACAGAATCGCAATGCGCGGCACTTTAAAAAAGCGTTTACAGTGCTGAGATCGAGAAGTAGATACTAGAGAGTAGAGGATAGTTCTCAGCATAGATAGATAAAAAAGATACCCATACCCCTCTCCAGATTTGCAAATAAGGCCTTCCCTCGTTCATCCTTTTCTCCCACAAGATAAACTACTCATATAAATGCATCTTGATGCGTGCAACGCATGGGCATCTTGCTAGTTCTAAAAACCTTTCCATCATTTGCCACACTTCTGGTTGCAGATGAAAAACCTACCCAAGCACAACGTGATACATGAGCGACGCACCATTACAAGCTGATATTCTGTTGGACAATGGAGGCTATAACCAATTACTTTTATGGGAACAATAGCACCCAGGAAAATTGAAGGGTAGGTATGAACAAAATTGGAACTGCACATGTACTGCTAAGTGATTCAATACACACATTACCAATCGAGGAGGAGAATGATGGTCGCGGCGGCCTTTGTGAGTCATGGTCGGCAACGGGAGTCAGTTCATTGTCCACGACGATTGTACTTCTGCGCTTGGCGTCGGCTTCCGGGAAGCAGGTCCGAGACTGTGGAAGATAATGCCGGGGAAGAGGCTCCGTCTACAATGACAACGGTGGACCGGCTCCAGTGCGGCGTACGAGGTCGTCGTTGGGGCAGATGCGCTGCGGTGCACGAGTGCGCCGATGTAAAGGGGAGGAGCACGAAGGCTGCGGTGCGGTGGAGAAGTCTATTTTGCGGTGGGGATAGAAAATGGGGAGTATTCAGGTGTACTACTCTGGGTGCCGGGGTGGGGTTGGCTGGGTAGGGTGAACCTAAAGTTACGAAAACAACCCCCTACCAAGCGTCGTCTGTAGGCCTGTTCCGAAGGCTATGATGGTAACTTCCCACTGCTCGAATCAGGGTCGCGGGAGATTTTCCCGCCGACCTCAAAATTTTGTGACACTGGACTCCCCGTGTGGCGTGTTGAGTGATTCGGCTAAGCAACTAGCGAGTAGTAGTAGTAAACTCTGCATATTAGGTTTGACTGAAGTCAAACTTCCTAAAGTTTGACCAAGTTTATATAAAAATATAAACATTTACCATAACAAATATGTATGATGTGGAAGTACATTCAATAATGAATCTAATGGTATTTATTTGTTATTGTATATGTTAATATTTTTTGTTATAAGCTTTTTGAGAGTTTACAAAACTTGACTTTGACCAATGCTAATACACGGACTTAAATAAAAATGGAGAGAGTACACATTTTTTTTCTTAGTTTGTGGTGAACTAATCATTTGTTGAAATTGTGAAATAAATATATTAGGCTATTGACTTCAAACGTAATGGTCTATACAATTCAATAGTTACAATCATTGTCGAATCCCAAGATGTATACAAGGTCTATAGTACTTCACAACATGCTCAAACTCACATAATCCCAGTCAAATGAGAATCTAAATGCATTTCATAGTTATTACTTTGTAGGATGCAACAAAAACAACCAAAACTCTACATCAGCCATTATAGAAGCAACATTTTGACATATCCCATTGTGTGAATGAAACGTGCATAGAGAGCTTTTGAAGATGGAGCAGATAGGGCGAGAAAGATTGTATGTATGTGGACGAGAGAGTAGGAGACAAACCTAACGAGACAGACAGAGAGAGAAAGAGAAAGAGAGAGGAAGAAGTTAGGTCTGTGAGAAAGATGGAGACATGTAATATACATGATTCGGTATACGTGGAAGGAGAAGAGACAACCTGTTTGATGAGAGAGCTGGAAAAACATGGACGAGAGGGGAAGGATCTCATGGGTTGAGGGATTGACAATTTTGTGCGGGGGAGAGAGGGATTGGTAATTTTGTGCAAGAGAGAGAGAGAGAGAGAGAGAGAGGGTGGGGGAGGAGTCAGTTAGCCGTCGTCACATCACCCTACTTCCAAATAACCCCGCATTCTCTAGTGCGGTGTGGTCGGCGTCTTCGATCTGCTCGATGCCCTCTTTGAAGATTGAGGTGTTGTGCATGTTGGGGTGCAAAGAAGCACAAGCGAGAGTGGTTGCCGTATAACCTTGGATGGGGATGAATTGTGTGCTCGGGGGAGTGTGTGTGTGTGTGTGTATTGTGCTGTGTGTGTGTATGTGTGTGTGTGTGTCAGATATTGAGCGAAAACAAACCTAAGGAGAGAAATGGGTATTCACGAAGAGATTGTGCGGGCCTTGAGGTGGGCAGGGGCCGAGTGAGGGTGTCAAAATGTGCGCGTTGATGCATATGTTGCATGCGATCGTGCGAGGGATGGACGAACCGAGAGAGATGGTTGTTCTATTACGGATGCTCCTCTCTCTATCTGTCTCTCTGTCTCTCTGTCTCTCTCACTCTCTCTCTCTCTCACACACACACACAAGTAAACTAGAAGACCATTCTCTCATGTATACACAATGTATCGGCATCTGTCTATGTCTCACTCATGCATGATCATTTGCACATTCACACCTCTCTATGTATGTATCACACGCACACCGTCTCCACATTGCCCTTCCGCCACAACACACATATGGACACATACACACGTTCTCTCACAGTCACATACACAAAATAAGTATTAAAAAAAACTAGGGCGCACCTAAAACGTCCAAATGCAAATAAACACAAACTAGAGCTAAATTCAAATATATGGAAATATTGCAGCGTCAAGAACTTTCCTAGGAAAAAAAAGTTGAGTAATATTCGAGGATTGTTTTCACACACACAAAAAGGTTTGGTGGATGTCCTTCGAGCGCGACACGGTGACGCACCGTTCGATCGACCGCGCGGCCGCGGTTCATGCGCTTGCACAGGATTCCCTATCGTGGCTGTGGTACTAACTTCAAAAAAATTTAATAAAAGCGCTGCCTAAGTCTAATGTTTACATGTACTAGTACGGTTTTCTTTTAAGTTTGACCAACCTCATATAAAACTAAAATAAGCTCCCATACACGCACTCATCAATATGCTGCCGCCGCCGTTGCGCATGCTGGCGCCCGCCTGCTCCGGCCAACAATTTCTCGCCCATCACCGTCGTGTCGCCGCCATCCCTGTGCCATGAAGCCGAAGGCTCGTCCGCTGACGTCGTCTGCAATCCCTCCTCGCCATGCCGCCGCGCTGCCAAGCACGCGAGCAGCTGGTGGAGCCGCGTCTATGCACGCAGTGTACGAATAGGAGGACGAGCGCGTGCTCCAGCACGCCGACGAGGAGGAACTAGCGTGTCATTGTCGTCTCCGCCCGCGCGGAGGAGGCGCGCATGGTGGCTGTCGCGGCGGAAGCCGGTTGCGCACGCGTCGAGCCCGCAAACCGGGTGCGGACGTGGAATCTACCTTTGAGACCTTGAATGCCACATGGATCCTGCAATCTGAAGGAGCAATTTGGGTCAGTCGACTCATGTGAGCCGTTTGATGCAACATGGATGGCTAGAAGGGCTTCTTCCACCTCTTCAGCCGTCTTCTTCCTTCGCTCTGTCGAACTTCTTTAACAAATCGACTGACCAAAATTATACTACTAGTACGAACATATTAAGTACAGTAGGAACACGAAGGTACGAGCAGTAGTACCAACTGCAAGAAGAACAGTAGTAAGACATAGTACTAGTACTACTCGACGTACTAAAGAGTTCAAATAACGAGAAAGAACATAAACATAGTTCTGCTGGGGCCTCAGCACAACACACCCTTGAAAATAAACTAAGCAACTAGTCCTCTTGACACTACAGTAGAACCAGCATGAGCGACAGCACTGCCACCTACTCGGAGTCCGAGTCCACGTCCTCGACTTCGTCCTCGTCCCTCTTCCTATTCCTCTTCGCCGACACTTCTTTGCTTGAACCGGACACTGGGCTCTGCTTCCTCATCCAACCCATGTAGGTATTTAAACAAAGGTAGGCATCCACTGCTGTGTACAGGATGTGATCTTCATCTAATGTCTTCGACTCCCATGCATGATGAAACTCGTGATGAGGTTTCTTCAGTTTAGCGTACGAAGGATCAATCATGGCTGCTACCAGGGTCAGCATTGAAGGTTGAGAGGAGGACACCAGGCTTGCCTTATGGAGATCGAAGGGCTGGCCTACAACGAGACCTATCCGACGTAGGACATCCCTATCGTAAAGCCTACAGTAACGAATTTCACTCTTTTGTCCCTGAGGAAGTTCTTAAAATCCTGGCACTCAACGTCGGCATGGCATATGTGGTAGACCAAGAAAACGTTATGTACGCAAACCTGGATCACGGCGGGCTTCTTCCTCTCTTCGTCCTTTAGATCCTTCTCTCGTCCCAGGACTGTGGTGTACTCAACATCTATCCCAGCGACCCACTCATCCGTTGAACTGTTGAACATGCGTAGGAAGCGAGCAAGCCATGCTTTCACCGCCATGGATCCACGTGTGTAGATGATGATGAACTGATCGCCGGTGATGGCTCTAACCTGGTACTCAGCAGCGACCATGGAGATTTTGGAGGCCATGGATTTTGGAGGAGCGTTAGGAGAAGTTGAACTGTTGTACCCCGCAAAAACTGGGAGCGAACTAATGTGAAAGGACGGGACGACTGGGAGCGAACTGTTGTGAGGTAGAAGACAGGGATGAGTAGGGCGTGCGAACGACGTGGGGTTGCTGGCTTGCCTGGTGGATAAACGGCTGCAAGCCCCCAAAGAGTTCTCGAGAACTATGCGGGACCCACTAGATGTCATGTCTACTAGACCCATATCGTAGGCCTGACGGTATAGCTTCTGCCTGTTCGCACGCCATGCCGGCGCGTGGATGTAACTTCACTTAATTGCGTCAACCGTCGCGCCTCCCACGACCTTTGCCTCCCTCGCGCGGTCGCGCCCTTTGAGACTTCGACCGGCTATAAATGAGCAATTTGTTTTTGCCTACTCCGCATGCATGATACTCCCTCTGGTCCTTTTTACTCCCGTCAAACATTTGCAAAGTGTTTGACCAAATATATACTTTTTTTGAACACCACCTTATATTAATTAACCAGCCACACCAGTACACTCATTCGATACAATATTCACCACACAGGGTGGTACGTTATTTACAAGAATACCATCTAATCTATTATCAAAGCTATACTTAGCGATTAAGTGTGCCACCTTATTGGCCGAACGGCTAATCTTTGACAATTGAAGATTGTTGATCAACTTCGAGATGCTCAACGCTTTCATCTCCAGGTCACGCATAGCAGATCTGTCATAGTCTCCCAATGCAAGAGACGCTACCACAAAAGTGCAATCAATCTCTAAAATTACAGGATTATGAAGAGAAATACCTATGTAGAGACCGGCAATGCAAGCCCTAATCTCCGCTTCCTCCACGCTTTGACAGGCATCAATGAAACCGCACGACCAAATTTATACTAAAAATATCAATATCTACAATACTGATTATAATGAGTATAAGAACTACGTTTTATAATGAGTGTAAAAATATTGATTTGACATTGTGAATGTTGATACTCCCTCTGTCTAGGTGAGTAAGTCATCTTAGGCTGGTCATAGTGGGAGTAACATAAGTAGTATCATGCATTTGGGACTCGCAAACATGCTTATGTGGCAAGCAATTAAAGAAGATAGAGATGGTTATAGTAACATAGGTAGATACCGTAACATAATAAATGTGATACTACTATGTGTCATGCATGTCAATAAATGAGACCATCTATGATACTAATCTATGATACTATGCACTATAGAGGTAGTAACATAGTCTAGTAACATATGCATGTTACTAGTCTAAGTTACTCCCCACTATGACCAGCCTTAGGCTGTGCACCATGACCAAGGAGGAGGGGAAAACGAGAGACATTAATGTTTATTTGCTAATTAAATAATATTGCATGCAATGAACTAACCACTGCATGTCATGTTTGATAGTCTCAGGTCATTAAAAGCATGCACACCCTCATCTCTTATTGGTTGATATGTCAAGAAACAAGAAACAAGGTAGAAGTTAATGCACCGCGCCTACGTGTTTTGGGATTATTTGGTTTTCGTAAGATGACTTACACACCTAGCTATTAGAGTACCACTACCCCCCTTCTAGTTTAAAGGGCTCGACTCAAAAATTTCACCTACTCTTAGCAAGATAGTAGAGGCGGTGGAATAGTTTTTGAAGTCTGCAAAAGTACTCAACTAATGTTGTCGTTCTTCACAAAAAATGTGTTTACCAATGCATGCATGAACACTAGTTACTCTAACCCCCCTCTCTTCTTTAATTCTTTGCCACATCAGCATGTTTGCTATTCCCGTGTGCATGATACCAGCTAAGATAGCACCATGATGGCCAGCCTTAATCATCGCATGCAATAGTTTAGTGCACCTTGAAATATGAACATGTGTGGGGCGTGTATGTTTTTAATGACTTGAGACTATACCTAGCCCGGCATGCAAGATGACCTATTATGCACCATTCCCCATACCTGCAAGAAGCCCGCTCGTCTCCAAATATTTTCCTCTCCATGTGTGGAAATAATATGCCTGCCAAACTCTCCTTCTTCCTCCGGCGGTCCCACCACTCCACCCCGTGTGAAAAATCTGCATGCATGACTCTCCTCCCCCCACGCTCGTCCAATCTGTTGTGACCAGCAATATTTCCACCCCTTCGCTCCCCCATAATTTACTCCAACAAATATGCCCACGTAGCTTTTACTTAACTTCAGGTGCATTGGGTCACTGACATACGGGCCCAACAGTGTACTGGCCCACATGTCAGTGACGCAACTGGACTTGCAGTTAAGTCAGTGCAGCTCAGTCCATATCTTACGTAGGTGTGCCATTGCTCGCTATAAATACTGTGCCTCCCACGAAATCGCTATCTCCTCCCCCTCACGTTCACGTTCATCGCTATCTCCTCGCCCTCCCTCTCACGTCGACCACCATGGCATCGCCCCTCCCAAGCCTGAGGAGCCCCTCGCTGCACTGCACGGACGGTCACGCGTTGCTGTTCTGTTCCTCGCCGCCACTAGTCGAGGAGGACGCGTCGGTGTTCCACTCCTCGCCGTGACGCGACACATCGCTGTTCCGTTCCTCGCCGCCACTAGTCGAGGAGGACGTGTCGGTGTTCCGCTCCTCACCGCGACGCGTCGAGGTGGACGCGTTGGTGTTCCCAATCTCGCCAGCACGCGCGTTGGAGGACGCCGCGCCGCCCGCCGAGCCCCCCCAGCCTTGAGGAGCTTTAGAAAGAAATGGATGTCGCCTTGTGGAAGGCTTTGCCTCCAGCAGAGCGCGCCAAAATAGAGGCGGAGAAGAAGACCGAGGAAGAGAAGCGCATCGCGCAACAAGCTTTCTAGGAGATCTATGTCGCGTCCGAGAGAGTCAAGCAATTGGTTCTTTGGCAGAAGGCTCGTGTGAGGGCCGTGAGGGTGGCGGAGGACGCCCGTGCCGACGCCCTGAGTGCAGTCAGACCCAAGCGCCTCATCTATGCTTGGCGGTACGTGGACCGGGTGCACGCTTCCAGCCAGGAGGAGTACCTGTTGGCACTGGATCACCACACCGGTGAGATCGCGCTCACCCGCCGGCAAGCCGCCAATCAGCACCTTGCAAGTTGCGAGGCTGAGGAAGAGGCGTTGTGTCGGCGCGCTGGCAAACGGCCGCGCACCAGGGCACTCGTGGCGCCCCGCAAGCGCTCCTGCGAGTGTCGTGGCTTTTAGGAGGAGTATAATTTTTGTTTCGTAAGGCGATCTCATTAGTTTTGGGACGCAAATGATAAATCCCAAACGTTCAAGAATTTTTAGCGTCCTTAATTAAGTATGTAAAAGGGAAAGCTTGGAAACGTTGTGTATTATTACGCATTTTGCAAGTACATGCATATAGCACAAATACTATATACTATCGGACTACACGTCTCTCTCGATATATGCTTGCAGACTGTGCTACTCCCTCCATCCAGGTCAATAAGTCATCTTTGGTTGTGCACGGTGACCAAGAAGGAGGGAAGACTTGTACACCTAGACGGAGGGAGTACTACTATTACTTATGTACGTGCAAATGCACGTTTTAACATTACGATGCGGTTTTTGTAAAAGTAGAAAAACAGCACTAGTCAAGCTTGTGAAACGATTCAATGCAAAACAAATGCAAAAATGCTCGTTTGATTGTTTACTTTTAGCTTCCTTCTCTGTGGTTATTTCTCTGTCGTACTTTGTACGAAGCAAGATCATGCATGGAAGTCTCCACTTTTATTCATGCGCGATACTCCAATAGAGCAAGATCATGCATGGAAGTCTCCACATGCTTAGACAGCGGATTACATTGAGTGAAGACTAATGATCAACATTTAACTTGATAATGCGTATTTTTTTAGAAGAACAGGGAGGCTCCTCCCCGGTTCCATTATCAAATGAAACCCAAAGTGTCTTACATCAGCTCACTGAGAGGAGCAGTTCAAAGGAAGGACTGCGGCGAAAGCCACTCAAGTTTAACGACAAGCTTACAGAATCAAAAGCGGCAAAGACATGGGCCATAAGCGCCCACACACACACTACATGTTTTCTAAGTGCACTTGATAATGCGTATGTCCAGGTGAACCTCCTTGGAGTCCCCGTGCACCGAGTCGGCGGGTAAAGGATGGAACGGATGCCATGGGTTTTCCAAGTCCACATTGGCGGGATAGTCCCAGCTCCCCAGAGTCCAAGTCTGTTCGCTGAGGCCGGTGTCGCCGCCCACGCGACCCGGAGGGGTAGTAACATTGACCACAGACCCGTACATCTACCTTGTGTCGGTGTCAGTGTCAGCGGCAACGCCCCTGACGCACATTACAGAGACGGGGCGGCGGCCTGCACGGGCCTCGCCGGTGCCCATGATCAAGAGGAAGACGCTGCCCTCCTCCGAGACTAGCAGGCGGCAGTGATCCTCCAGCGACTCCGGCATGGTGAACCGGTAGCACGTGTCGTACTTGATGTTCTCCGCCAAGGGCCAGCAGTGACTGCTGCACGCATTCGTGAGGTGATGCACCATGTCCGCCGGCGAGCCACAAAACGGCATCGGGCACTCATAGCAGTGGACGAAGGGCTCCTTGGAGGCATCGACCTAGCCGTCCATGAAATGGGAGTGGTTGTAGGGGACGTTGCGCCAGTTGAATATATGAGCAGGTTATTACTAGATTTAATCCGAATAAGCACAAAATAAATCATGACGGCTATAAAAGAGATGAAACTAATCATGTGGACTAGCATAGTAGTAGGATACAGAGTAGAAACATGAATTCTACCACGATTTCAAATAGGAAGGACAGAAACACATACGGTGCAACGGGAGCAGCACCGTTGGCGTTGAGGTTGTCGCCCATGTCGTTGAGGAAGAGGTTGCTAAGGTCGGGGAAGAAGTCGTCGTCGGCGAAGTCGTGGCTGCCAGCAGTCGCGAGAGTGCGCTCCCCAGATTTCAACAGTGCCCGCCGAATGGAGCACAGGAGGGAGTGGCTGTAGGGGACGTTGCGGCTGCCGAATGGAGCGCAGGAGTAGCACACGAAGCAGTAGATGGTGTCCTTACTAGTACTCCCTAGTCTCTATCTATCTATATCTATATATATCTACTCTTATAGAAAACCGAGTTGGTGATGATGGTATGCCTGCCATCTTGTAATATAGACCGTCCGATCTATATCTGACGGACAGAAAGCCAACAATGACAATTTTACAAAAGATACCCGCACCTCTCTCCACATTTACAGATAAGGCCTTAACTCGTCCTCCTCCCTATGTCTCTATCTCTACTACTTTTTTTATAACAAATCGAATAGTGCTGCGCCATCCGCTGCACGCCCGGCTGAACACGCCTCCTCGCCTCCATCATCACCAACTGAGTCTTTTATAGGAGTAGGAGTAGAGAAAAAACCGAGTTGGTGATGATGGTGTGCCGTGCAATGCACGTGCATCTTGCTGTTTTTTTGCATATAAGTCCAAACACCACGTAGACACGGTCTTTGAGCACGGTTCGTAGTCGTTTCACGATCGGGCATTGAAGTTTGTAAGTATTTTAGATTAGAATATACTACTCCTCCGATGCTAGTAGTAGAGCAGAGTCCTACTCTACTACTCTACTTTAGCAAGCTAGGGCATAGTACTGTACGGAGTACAAGTACTGTGATCACTCAAGCAAGTTGTTTGGCATCGATATGACCCTACGCTGCTGGTATGTGTCTCGTAAGTCAAGCGGCGTGCTGTAGTCATCATCACCTGTCCACTTCCCGCAGCACATATTCGCTTCTCCATCTTTGTCCACACATAATCTCGTCCAAGCTTCCATCCCCGCTAAGGCGCCTCCCCCCTCGTCCGAAACGCAAGCACTAACAATGGCAGAATCGAGCAGCGTCCGCCAAAAGAGCGGCTGGAATTCGCTCCCCACAGAGGTAATCAAGCTCATTGTTTCGCGTGTGGACAATCTCAGTACCATGCCGCTCGCCGCGTGCTCATCGGGGCTGTACCGTTTACTCAAAGCCCTCATGCCGGAGCTTTTTAAGCCAGCTCCTTGCTTGTTGATGCCGCCTGGTCTTCAGAAACGGCATGTCACGCAGCATAACGATCGTAGGGTGGCAAGCATCAACCCCCTTCACTGCGATCCGATCCCCGTCAACCTCAGCTACATTAATGGTATGTACTGGGTCGGCATGAACACGTCTTGGATGGTGCTCGTCGATGGTCGCGGTAGCTAGATGCTCGTGGAGGTCTACACCCGGTGATTGATCCCCCTTCCTTCGATTAACACTGCACTGCTTTGGCACCGCAGCCCAGAATACTCGGAATCTTACAATAGCCAACATGATACCAAGTTTGATTTGCTCAAGGTTGTAATCTGCCAAGTGCCCACAAGATTTGCGAATTATAAAGATTTCAGACTAATTGCATTCTTCAACCGCGGTCTCGCCTATCTGACAGGTCACTGTGGTAAGTGGATAAATCTGCACGTCCATTGTAGGATCATACATCCTCCATGGTTCTCTGATGCCATTGAACACAAGGGCTTCATTTACGCCGTCGACTCCTTCTATGGATGGACATATTGCTGGCCTACTCCAGTCATCGCTACAAATGGCTGTTACAGCAGTATGTTACTTTCCTATGATATCATGATGGCTTGCTTATATTACTGTCAACATTTACTGAAAAAATATTCATGCTTAGAACATGATGTTCTTAAGATTGACTAAATCAAGAGCCCTTTTTTATTTGACTCCAACTTGATATGATGTTGTAGGCCGCCTGGTGTCCCTACCCTTCCTAATCCCAGAACCTTTCAAAGAAAAGCGGCATGGCAGTTGCAGGTGGTTCCTGGCTCGATCAGACAACGACGAAAGATTGATGATCGTTCGCACGTACCAGACGTGTTGTTTCGCGGAATACAATCACAGTCACTGCAAGGTCTTCGAGCAGGATCCCAGCTTCTCCGGGCCTTCAGGAATTTTTGACTGGAGGCTGGTAAGTAGCCTTGGTACACGCTCTCTATTTGTCGGACTGAATTATCCGATTAACCAGGAGATTACCGACGGCAAGGATCATGATGGCAGCACGGTTTCATTAATCATGCAAAACTATGTGTACACAGTGTACCATGCGTCTCTGCATGCACCATACCCTGATATGTGCCGCCACGCTCTGCAGCCCAAAGTAGGAGAGAGGGTCGCAAGTATCAGACTTCGACCTGCTGGCTGGAGTTTCCCCCGTCAGGCACCCATCTGGTTCAAGCCGTCAACCAATCTCCACAGCTTAATAAATAGTAACGTCTAACTGAGCCAGTTAGTTAGATGCGCACACTTGGTGTAGTAGGATATTTATTTAGTTTGATGCATACACTTGTTCTTTTTTGGTAGCCCTTTTGTAATGATGGCTGATGTTTGGTTTGGAAGAGAGAGCTGCGTCTTCACTCTTCTGGCCTGCTTACTGCTTCTGTTGCACCCCCAGCGCTGGTTGCTGCTGCTGCTGTTTTCAATGTACAATCAGTAGTATATTTCGTTTTTGGTTGAATAAATGTGTTGTTAGAACGACAAACACAATGTTTTGGAAGTCGTTGCATGGTTCGATCCTTTAGTGCACCGTACCGTACGTAGCTCATACTATTTTTCGTACGGAACACATTTTCCACTTGTTGATAACATGCAGCCCACTGATGGAGGCCCAATAGAGAAGCCCATAATTAACTGGAAGGGAGGCTCTCACATGAATCCGGCCCAGGTACATGCTCATGGTCCCCTAAACATAAATAAGTAAATAAACAAATAAAGCTAAATGCTCATGCACCATTTCTTTGGGAAAATAGGTAGCCTAGTATTTCTTTTTGAAGAATACCCAAGCTAGTTTTCTCCGAATTACTGGGTTGCAAATCTTTCAAGACGAGGAGGGATGCATTCCGTCCTGGCCAAAGAGTATGGTTAATGTCTGTTAAAAGTAATATCAAAAGGGGTTGAAAATTCCAAAAAATTTATAGCAAATGGGATATTAGTTTTTTTTGAATTTTGTTCTTCACTGATATCTTATACGTATTTCACTGGATTTAACATGACATAGTACTAATTTATTTTTAAATTTGTTTTAGTATGGCTATTTATTTTTGGATTAAGAATATTTCGTTCCCCAGCAAAAATTTCCCACATATTGAGTTAATTTTTTGACCCTGGTACTGACCAGAAAATGGCCGGCAATTCTAAAAATGGAAAACGGGCGGCTGACTTGTTTACGCAAGGCTTTGTCAGTGAACACATGATTCTAGCCGCCGTGCTTCTTCAATATCTGATCTTCCTGCTCCAGCCGCCTAAACTAGCGCCGGCGGGACTGCCTGCTCCCTCCTCTTGTGGCCCATTGTGATGCCGTGCAGGCTTCCCCGGCCCACCCTACTCCCTCCGCTGGCCTAGCTCCACGCAATCAACTACCTCCTTATTATGCGAAAAAAATGATTCCTCCCACTGACATCTGGGGCGCACCGGTTGGGAGGCTGACCTGTCGGCCTACTACGTTGACGCGTACGCAGGGCTTGTCAACTTAGTCAACAAACGATTCTAGCAGCAGTAACCATTGGATTTGAATCGAACGGTCCTCCTTCTTCTTCAATCACTGCTCTTCTTGCACCACCGCCCAAACCAGCGCCGGGGAGACCGCCTACTCCTGCCTCCAGTGGCCGGCTGTGCTACCGTTGAGGCCTCATTGCCCCCTACTACTCCCACCGCTAGCCAGGCCCTGCGGCGACGGCAGCCTCACACCGCAGCCGAACCAATGAACCCTTGTACTCCTCTCTGCGTGGGCATCCACTGCCACGTCTTCCCCGGCTCCGTGTTGTCCCCTTCCTAGGCCTCTCCATCGTCCACCGCCTTAATGCTCTCGGCGTGGCATGGTCAATGTGGTCAACGACATTCCATCGCAAGAGTACTGTACGTGGAGAGGCTGACAGCTGGGTCCACGGCCACAACCCAGTTTTTTTGTGATTTGCCAAGTAAGTCGCTTTGTCAGGCCTGTTGGGTTGCAAATCTTTGAAGACAAGGAGAGCTTCATTCGGCTGGCCGAGAAAATGGCCCATCAGTAATGAGAAATGGGCTGTACATTTTTAAAACAGATCAAACCGGCAATTAGTTTCCAATATCTTTTTTTTTCATTTCGAGATTTTAAATTACATTAATTTTTATGCATGGAAAATTTGTTGGATTTTATATTGATATACATTTATTTTTAAAATTAGTTTTAATGTGAGTCGAAATTTTGGGATTAAAAACAGTTCGGACCGCACCGAAATATGCAAAATTTCGTATAAGTTTTTAACCGTGGCCACAATATGGGCTGTAATGCTAACAAAAAGAATATGGGCTCCAAAAAAAACCTTAAGAATTAGCAAATGGGCTGTAAATTATTAGAAATAATGGCAGATGGGTTGTATGCTGTTTTCCACAGATTTGACGCTTTCCTAAAAAAAGGTTGACGCACAAGCAGTGACTGTTGGATGGCCATCCAACGGCCGTTGTGCTTCTTCAATCTCTGCTCTTCCTGCTCCAGCCGCTCAAACAAGCGCCTTGCGAGACTGCCTGCTCCCTCCTCCCCGCGGCCGGCTCTGACAGCTTGGATCCACCAGCTATATCTTTGTACGCAAGGAAGTGCCTCCTTATTACGCACAAAAAAATGAATACTCCCCCTGTTAGCTGGGACCCCGTATAGTGGCAGGCTGACTTGTGGGCCTACTAAGTTGACGGGGACAGAGGGCTTTGTCAACTTAGTCAATATGCACGATTCTAGCTCCAGTGACCATACATTGTCCATCCAACGGCCGTAGTGCTTCTTCAACCTCTGGTCTTCTTGCTCCAGCCGCCCAAATCAGCACCGGTCGTGCCTCGTGCTCCTGCCTCCCGTGGTCGGCTATGATGCGGCGGAGGCCTCACCGCCCCCAACTACTCCCACCGCTGGCCAGGCCATCCTTCTACTCACCCACACCCCCTGTTATTTTGCAGCGACAACAGCCTCACACCGCAGCGAACCAGTGAACCCTCGTACTCCTCTACGCGTGGGCATCCACTGCCGCGTCTTTCCCGGCTCCGCGTCGTCCCCTTCCTAGGCCTTGCCGTCGTCCATCGCCCTGGTGCTCTTGGCGCGGTGTGGTCAACGTGGTCAAGGAACGGCTTCCATCGGACATGGACTGTACGTGGAGAGGCTGACAGCTGGGTCCACGACCGCAGCAAGGAAGTGCCTCCTTATTACGCGCAAAATAATTATTCCTCCACCTGACAGCGGGGACCCACCGGATAGGCCACCATATTTCGCGAAAAAAGTTCCCCCCTGACTGCTAGGACCCACTAGCTACACCTTCGCACGCAATGAAGTGCGCCCGGGCAAAAAAAACAAAACGATTTGCCCCCTGACTGCTGGGATCCACCAGCTACATCTTCGCACGCAAGGAAGTGCGTCTGAAAAGAAAACCATTCGCCCCCCTGACTGCTGGGACCCACCAGCTACATCTTCGCACGCAAGGAAGTGCGTCCGGGCAAAAAAAAAATGATTTGCCCCCCTGACTGCTGGGACCCACCAGCTACATCTTCGCACGCAAGGAAGTGCCTGACAGTTGAAGCATACGTAGCGTTGTCATTCTGGCCGCGAACGTGTACGTACATATATACTGGTGGATGTAGAGGCGCACACGTGTCGTAGTAGAGGCGCGCACGTAGCATGTACACGTACGTACAGAGGCGAGGGTGCAAGAAAGAAAAAACGGCCACATACGTACATATGGGCAGGGTCTCGGACGCCTACTCGAGCATACATACATGGCTGGGTCGGAACGGAGAAACAACGTCGCGTGTTCATGGGGAGCCAACCGGCTGGGACGGAACGGAATGCGTGGTCATGTTCATCGGGAGGGCTTGGATGGAATAGGCGATGGAAACGAGGCCTGGCGTACCGCACAATGGAGGAAACGGCCCTGTGTTCGACCGGCCAAGTTCGAAAAGGGACCCTGTTGATCGGGAGGGCCATGGCGTACCGCAAAACAGAGAAAACGGACCTCCTACGGTCGAATCGGGGGTCCTGTTGATCGGGAGGGGTGTGGCATACCGCAGAACGGAGGAAACAGACCTCCTACGGTCGAAACGGGGGTCCTATTGATCGGGAGGGGTGTGGCGTACCGCAAAACAGAGGAAACGGACCTCCTACGGTCGAAACAGGGGTCCTGTTGATCGGGAGGGGTGTGGCGTACCGCAAAACGGACGAAACGGACCTCCTATGGTCGAAATGGGGGTCCTGTTCATCGGGAGGGGTGTGGCGTACCGCAAAACGGGACTCCACGGGATACTGTTCATCTCCACCGTCGACCTCCTCCAGCCTCCACGGGCTCCTATTCATCCAGCCTCCACTGCGCGCTACTCCACCGGCTACTGTTCAACCACCCCTCCACCATCTACTGTTCATCCAGCCCTCCATCGTCTACTGTTCATCCAGCCCTCCACCGTCTACTGTTCGTCCAGCCCTCCATACCACGGGGTCCTGTTCAACCACCCCTCCACGGACACCCCTCCACCGTCTAGTGTTCATCCAGCCCTCCACACCACGGGGTCCTGTTCATCCAGAGGCAACGCCACCGCTCACTGTTCATCCACCCCCCCCCCCTGCAACGCTCACTGTTCATCCAATTGACCGGCTTCAGTTAGTAGCAGTAGCGAAGGAATCGCTCCATCGGGTTCAGTTAACAGCCATCAATCGATCGCTCGGGTTCAGTAACGCGTAGCCTGTAGTGCAATCGCTCGGGTTCAGTTAGAGCCCAACGCCTCGCTCGGGTTCAGTTAGAGACAACGCCTCGCATGTGTACGAGAGAAACACGCATCGCTCGGCCCCCGACCTCCCACCATAACCGGCAACTCCCTGAAATTTTCCTCCCCCTCGCTTCTACCACGGTGTTTTCCGTCATGGACGGCCCAAAGAATGTCATGCAGCTGCGTCTCCGGCCCGCCCAGGATGAAAAGCCCATTTTTTGTCATGATTTTTTGTCATAGAAGTAGGAGCCCACCACATCTATGATGATACCGGGTTTTGTCACAATTATCGTCATAGAAGTGTCATATGTATGATAGAAAAAATTCATTCGGCCCAAAATGTCATGGATGTGTCTTTTTTTTGTAGTGATAGGCAGTGGGGGTAGGCTACACAATACTACCGCCACTCCCTATGGTGGTAGGGCCATGTGCTTAGACCAGAGAGCAAAAGGTGTCTTATCATCACCATTTGACATCAAATTTATTCATCCATTGATAGATATACAATAGTATATAAAAGTTCATCACAAAATTAGTAGGAGGTCCAACTTTCATCATGAAACATAAGATCTTCAAGTCCAACAACAATCTACACAATAGTACCAAGTTCAACATCACCAAATAGTAGTTCAACATGCTCATAACATAAAATTTCAAAATGACGGCATACTACAAAGCCACCAAGTGCCCGCATCACTTTCTTCTTCCTCTCTTGGAACACCCCTCATTACCGGTTTTCTTGCGATGACGGGGCTGCTCATTTTAGAAAGAGGAAAGGCTCATCGTTGTAGGAGGTTTGGAAACCCTTTTCACTTTGGCAATCGGTGCATCCCACATTTGTGACATGTTCATCTCTTTGGGGCCCTCATCTTGCGAATCCACATCATCATCCTCTTCAGGTTCCTTAGCAATCATAGAAGAATCGCCAGCATGGCTAGTAGTAGCACCGACGTGGCTAGAAGAAGCGGCAACTCCACTTTCTATAGGGATGTGCTAGGGACATGCACATCATCGATGGCAGGGCTTGCCCACCCAAGCATGGTGACAAGCTTCCGACAGCGTTTCATGTAGCGCTACAACAACAACAACAAAAATAGAGACATCTTGAGTGCTTGGATAAAGATTAATGAAGTAAGAAAAATGGGCAGGGCATTCAACTGCTTACTTTCACCATTTCCCTCAATAATGTGTCGGACTCCAGAGTGTTAGGGTTATGCACGAGTGTAGTATAGCCTTCGATGATGCTTGAGCTCAAAAGTCTGCAAATTCAAAAAAGGCTCAAACTTGTGCAAAATCAGTTCACAAGACATACCACTCTGTCAGTCAAGGGCGCATACTCCATATGAGAACCTTGTGTACTTCTCACCATGACATCGTACTCATCGTTTGAGTTAGTGTTTGCCTCAACATCTGCGGATCTATGTCGGTCCACCTTGATCTCAAACACACACTTATGTTTGCTTGAACTACGTCAGTATTTCCCCAAAGAGGAAGGGATTATGCAGCACAACGACGGTAGGTATTTCCTTCAGTGATGAGACCAAGGTTATCAAACCAGTTGGAGAACCACGCAACACCACATAACCAGCTCCTGCACACAAAGAATAAATACTTGCAACCCGACGTAAGAGAGGGGTTGTCAATCCCTCACGGGTAAAAAGATAGGTAAAATTGTAGTAGATTGGATAAATAGATCTGCGGGTACGCAAGATAAAATAAATTACTAAAAATTGCAGCAAGGTATTTTTTTATTTTTGGTTTAATAGATCTAAGAATAAAAGCAAATAAAAATAGATCGCGAAGGAAAATATATTAAAGAAGAGACCCGGGGGCCGTAGGTTTCACTTGTGGCTTCTTGAGAAAAATAGCAAATGGTGGGGAAAACAATTACTGTTGGGCAATTGATAGAACTTCAAATACTCATGACGATATCCAGGCAATGATCATTATATAGGCATCATGTCCAATATTAGTAGACCGACTGCTGCCTGAATCTACTAGAATTACTCCATACATCGACCACTATCCAGCATGCATCTACTGTATTAAGTTCATGAAAAAACAGAGTAATGTGCTACTTCTTGAGCTTGCGTTGGTTTTTCCCTTGAAGAGGAAAGGGTGATGCAGCAAAGTAGAGATAAGTATTTCCCTTAGTTTGAGAACCAAGGTATCAATCCAGTAGGAGACAACACACAAATCATAGAATACCTGCACAAACAATCAAACAAACTTGCACCTACGCGATAAAGGGTTGTCAATCCCTTCAGGGTTACTTGCAAAAGTGAGATCTGATAGAGATAGATAAACGATAAAGTAAATATTTTTTGTATTTTTGGTTTATAGATCAGAAAGTAAAAGATTGCAAGAATAGTAGATTGGAAACTTGTATGATGAAAAAGAGAACTTATATAATTGAAAAGAGAAGGAAAAGAGACCTGGGGGCCATAGGTTTCACTAGAGGCTTCTCTCAAGATAGAAAATAATACGGTGGGTGAACAAATTACTACTGAGCAATTAATAGAAAAGCGCAAAGTTATGACGATATCTAAGGCAATGATCATGAATATAGGCATCACGTCCGTGTCAAGTAGACCGAAATGATTCTGCATCTACTACTATTACTCCACACATCGACCGCTATCCAGCATGCATCTAGAGTATTAAGTTCATAAAGAACAGAGTAATGCATTAAGTAAGATGACATGATGTAGAGGAGTTAACTCAAGCAATATGATGAAAACCCCATCTTTTTATCCTCGATGGCAACAATACAATATGTGCCTTGCTGCCCCTACTATCACTGGGAAAGGACACCGCAAGATTAAACCCAAAGCTAAGCACTTCTCCCATTGCAAGAAGAACCAATATAGTTGTCCAAACCAAACCGATAATTTGAAGAGACTTGCAAAGACATCAAATCATGCATATAAGAATTCAGAGAAGATTCAAATAATATTCATAGATAAGCTGATCATAAATCCACAATTCATCGGATCTTGGCAAACATAGTGCAAAAAAGTATTATATTGAATAGATCTCCAAGAACATCGAGGAGGACATGGTATTGAGAATCAAAGAGATAGAACAAGCCATCTAGCTACTAGCTATGGACCCGTAGGTCTGAGGTAAACTACTCACGCTTCATCGGAAGGGGAATGGTGTTGATGTATGATACGTCCATTTTGCATCATGCTTTTATATCGATATTTATTGCATTATGGTCTGTTATTACATGTTATGTCACAATACTTATGGCTATTCTCTCTTATTTTACAAGGTTTATCATGAAGAGGGAGAACGCCGACAGCTGGGATTCTGGGCTGGAAAAGGAGCAAATATTGGAAACCTATTCTGCACAGCTCCAAAAGTCCTGAAACTCCACGAAAGTCATTTTTGGAATTAATAAGAATTATTGAGCGAAAGAAGTACCAGAGGGGTCCCACACCCTGGCCACGAGGGTGGGGGCGCGCCCTCTGCCTCATGGGCCCCCTGATGGCCCTCTGGTGCCCATCTTATGCTATATGAAGTCTTCTACCCTGGAAAAAATCATAAGCAAGCTAACGAGACGAAACTCCGCCGCCACGAGGCGGAACCTTGGCGGAACCAATCTAGGGCTCCGGCAGAGCTATTCCGCCGGGGAAACTTCCCTTCGGGAGGTGGAAATCATCACCATCGTCATCGCCAACGATCCTCTCATCGGGAGGGGGTCAATCTCCATCAACATCTTCACCAGCACCATCTCCTCTCAAACCCTAGTTCATCTCTTGTATCCAATCTTTGTACCAAAACCTCAGATTGGTACCTGTGGGTTGCTAGTAGTGTTGATTACTCCTTGTAGTTGATGCTAGTTGGTTTATTTGGTGGAAGATCATATGTTCAGATCCTTAATGCATATTAATACTCCTCTGATTATGAACATGAATATGCTTTATGAGTAGTTACATTTGTTCCTGAGGACATGGGTGAAGTCTTGCTTTTAGTAGTCATGTGAATTTGGTATTCGTTTGATATTTTGATGAGATGTATGTTGTCTCTCCTCTAGTGGTGTTATGTGAACGTTGACTACATGACACTTCACCATTATTTGGGCCTAGAGGAAGGCATTGGGAAGTAACAAGTAGATGATGGGTTGCCAGAGTGACAGAAGCTTAAACCCTAGTTTATAAGTTGCTTCGTAATGGGCTGATTTGGATCCACTTGTTTCATGCTTTGATTAGGTTTACCTTAATACTTCTTTTGTAGTTGCGGATGCTTGCAATAGGGGTTAATCATAAGTGGGATGCTTGTCCAAGAAAGGGCAGTACCCAAGCACCGGTCCACCCACATATCAAATTATCAAAGTAACGAACGCGAATCATAGGAGTGTGATGAAAACTAGCTTTACGATAATTCCCATGTGTCCTCGGGAGCGCTTTTCTCATTATAAGAATTTGTCCAGGCTTGTCCTCTGTTACAAAAAGGATTGGCCACCTTGTTGCACCTTATTTACTTTCATTGATTGTTACCCATTACAAATTATGTTATCACAAAACTATCTGTTACCTACAAATTCAGTGCTTGCAGAGAATACCTTACTGAAAACCGCTTGTCATTTCCTTCTGCTCCTCGTTGGGTTTGACACTCTTACTTATCAAAAGGACTATGATAGATCCCCTATACTTGTGGGTCATCAATGTAGAAGCCCTCCACGATCGAATCCCCCTTCGGCAGGACGCCGGAAAAGGCCCCTAGATGGGATCTCACGGGTACAGAAGGTTGCGACGGTGGAAAAGTGTTTTCGTGGATGCCTCTGGTGGTTTGAGCATATAAGAGTATATATAGGCGAAAGAATTAGGTCAGAAGACCAACGAGGGGCTCAAAAGACAGGGGCGCGCCCTACCCCCCAGGGCGCGCCTTCCACCCTTATGGCCGCCTCGAGGCTCCTCGAACTTCATATCCAAGTCTCTTGGTTTGCTTCTGGTCCAAGAAAGATCATCGCAGAAATTTTATTCCGTTTGGACTCCGTTTGGTATTCCTTTTCTGCAAAACTCTAAAACAGGGAAAAAACAGGAACTGGCACCGGGCTCTAGGTTAATAGGTTAGTCCCAAAATAAATATAAAATAGCATAATAATGCATATTAAACATCTAAAACAGATAATATAATAACATGGAACAATAAAAAATTATGGATACATTGGAGACGTATCAAGCATCCCCAAGCTTAATTCCTGCTCGTTCTTGAGTAGGTAAATGATAAAAACAAATTTTTTGATGTGGAATACTACCTAACATATTTATCCATGTAATTTCCTTTATTGTGTGTTCAGATCTAAAAGATTCAAAACAAAAGTTTAATATTGACATAAAAACAATAATACTTCAAGCATACTAATAAAGCAATCATGTCTTCTCAAAATAACATGGCCAAAGAAAGCTATCCCTACAAAATCATATAGTCTGGCTATGCTCCATCTTCAGCACACAAAATATTTAAATCATGCACAACCCCGATGACAAGCCAAGCAATTGTTTCATACTTTTGAGGTTCTAAAACTTTTTCAACTTTGACATAATACATGAGCATGAGCCATGAATATAGCACTATAGGTGGAATAGAATATGGTGGTTGTGGAGAAGACAGAAAGAGGGAGATAGTCTCACATCAACTAGGCATATCAACGGGCTATGGAGATGCCCATCAATAGATATCAATGTGAGTGAGTAGGAATTGCCATGCAATGGATGCACTAGAGCTATAAGTTTATGAAAGCTCAAAAAGAAAATAAGGGGGTGTGCATCCAACTCTCTTGCTCATGAAGTCCTAGGGAAATTTGAGGAAGCCCATCATTGGAATATACAAGCCATGTTCTATAATGAAAAATTCCCACTAGTATATGAAAGTGATATCATGGGAGACTCTCTATCATGAAGAGCATGGTGCTACTTTGAAGCACAAGTGTGGAAAAAGGATAGTAACATTGTCCCTTCTCTTTTTTTATTTGGGCCTTGTGGGGGAATCATAGTCTCCATCCTCCTTTCCTCACTGGGACAATGCTCTAATAATGAAGATCATCACACTTTTATTTACTTACAACTCAAGAATTACAGCTCGATACTTAGAACAAAATATGACTCTATATGAATGCCTCCGGCGGTGTATCGGGATGTGCAATGAATCAATAGTGACATGTATGAAAGAATTATGAAAGGTGGCTTTGCTACAAATACGATGTCAAGTACATGATCATGCAAAGTAATATGACAATGCTGAAGCGTGTCGATGGAACGGTGGAAAGTTGCATGGCAATATATCTCATAATGTCTATGGAAATGCCATAATAGGTAGGTATGGTGGCTGTTTTGAGGAAGGTATATGGTGGGTGTATGGTACCCGTGAGAGTTGCGCGACACAAGGGAGGCTAGCAATGGTGGAAGGGTGAGAGTGCGTATAATCCATTTACTCAAGATTAGTCATAAAGAACTCACATACTTATTGCAAAAATCTAATAGTTATCGAAACGAAGTACTACAGACATGCTTCTAGGGGGATATATTGGTAGGAAAATACCATCGCTCGTCCCCGACCGCCACTCATAAGGAAGACAATCAAAAAATAAATCATGCTCCGAGTTCATCACATAACGGTTCACCATACGTGCATGCTACGAGAATCACAAACTTTAACACAAGTATCTCCCAAATTCACAACTACTCACTAGCATGACTCTAATATAACCATCTTCATATCTCAAAACAATCATAAAGAATCAAACTTCTCATAGTATTCAATGCACTTTATATGAAAGTTTTTATTATATCCATCTTGGATGCCTATCATATTAGGACTAAATTTATAACCAAAGCAGATTACCATGCTGCTTAGAGACTCTCAAAATAATATAAGTGAAGCATGAGAGTTCATCAATTTCTATAAAATAAAACCACCGCCGTGCTCCAAAAATATATAAGTGAAGCACTAGAGCAATATTGCCTAGCTCAAAAGATATAAGTGAAGCACATAGAGTATTCTAATAAATCACGATTCATGCGTGTACCTCTCAAAAGGTGTCTACATCAAGGATGATTGTGGTGAACTAAAAAGCAAAGACTCAAATCATACAAGATGCTCCAAGCAAAACACATATCATGTGGTGAATAAAAATATAGCCTCAAGTAAAGTTACCGATAAACAAAGACGAAAGAGGGGATGCCTTCCGGGGCATCCCCAAGCTTAGGCTCTTGGTTGTCCTTGAATATTACCTTGGGCTGACTTGGGCATCCCCAAGCTTAGGCTCTTGCCAATTCTTATACCATAGTCCATCAAATCCTTACCCAAAACTTGAAAACTTCACAACATAAAACTCAACAGAAAATCTCATAAGCTCCGCTAGTATAAGAAAATAAATCACCACTTAATGGTACTGTTGAAAACTCATTAGTTATTTAAATTGGTGTAATATCTAATGTATTCCAACTTTTCCATGGTTCATACCCCCCGGTACTACCCATAGATTCATCAAAATAAGCAAACAACACATAGAAAACAGAATCTGTCAAAAACAGAACAGTTTGTAGCAATCTATAACTCTTGAATACTTCTGTAACTCCAAAAATTCTGAAAATTTAGGACAACCTGGGAAATTTGTGCACCAATCCAGAGCAAATATAATCAGATCAAAAGCACGTTTCAGTAAAATCTAGGAAATTATTTACTGCATGAAAAAGTTTCTGTTTTTCAGCAGGATCAAAACAACTATCACCGTAAGCTATCCCAAAGGTCTTACTTGGCACAAACACTAGTTAAAACACAAAACCACATCTAACCAGAGGCTAGATGAATTATTCAAAGAAAAACAGCAACAAAAAGAAAAAAGAAAAATAAAATTGGATTGCCTCCCAACAAGCGCTATTGTTTAACGCCCTTAGCTAGGCATAAAAACACGAATAGATCTAGGTATTGTCGTCTTTGGTATGCAATTCTTTTCTCATAAAATCCTCCAAAACTCATCTTCACAAATCTATCCTCTCCTTTATTTATCTTCTAGTATATGAACTCAAATCCCGGAAAGGACTTTGATTAGTTATTTTGACATTCATAAACCCCTAATCGCAATCATCACCATAAATATCATCATAAAGAACACGAATCTCGTTTCTAACGGTGTTCCTTCATCATTTTATTCAACCAAACTCTATTGAATCCTACATGAATGCCCCTAGTAATCCAATCAAATTCCTCATAGGCCTCAAGGTATAAAGATTGAGAGATTTCTGCATAGGGAACTCTTCTTCTAAGATTTTCACTATAAGATTGATAATCCCTAGATTCCAAACTACGCATAGTTTCTTTGTCATGAAGGATATCCTCAGTTGGAGGGTCTTCAACATCCTTTTTATAGTAAGAAAAAATATCCCTAGCTTTTTTTAGTATAAAATCAAATTCACGCATAAGAATGATAGTTGCAATCTTTTTAGCTATAGGATGATTAATGTTGGGAAGTTCGTAAAACACCTTTTGCAAAGCAGGGTTAAGGTGCACAAACTTTGTTTCTAGATTCTCAACAAGCATAACAATGGCATCCGCATAACAATTTGTATTGAGAAGAATAGTTCTTTTATTAATAGGCATAGATCTTGTACAACCAAAGAACTCTTGAATAACACTTTTTCCAATAATATTACCATCACCCACACGAAAAGTTTTTGCTTTGTAATTAGGAGGATTTGTAGTTTCATTATCCAAAGAACAATATTCAAATTTTTCCTCAAGATTTTCAATGATAGCCTCCCCAGATTCGGACATGGTGGCAACAAACCAATCTAGAAAATGAGCACACAAAAAGCAAGCGAGAAATACGAACGGAAGAGGGGCAAAGAAAAGGCAAATCTTTTCAAAAATCATTTTAGATGTGGGGGAGAGGAAACAGACAGGCGAACGGTGAATAATGTAATGCAAGAGATGAGAGTTTATGATGGGTACTCGGTATGTCTTAACTTGGTGTAGATCTCCCCGGCAACGGCGCCAGCAATCTTCCTGCTACTTCTTGAGCTTGTGTTGGGTTTTTCCCTTGAAGAGGAAAGGGTGATGCAGCAAAGTAGAGATAAGTATTTCCCTCAGTTTGAGAAGGAAGGTATTAATCCAGTAGGAGATAACGCACAAATCACCGAATACCTGCACAAACATCAAACAAACTTGCACCCAACACGATAAAGGGGTTGTCAATCCCTTCACGGATACTTGCAAAAGTGAGATCTGATAGAGATAGATAAACAATAAAGTAAATATTTTTGGTATCTTTGGTTTAAAGATCGGAAAGTAAAAAATTGCAAGAATAGTAGATCGGAAACTTGTATGATGAAAAAGATAACTTATATGATGGAAAAGAGAACTTATATGATGGAAAAGAGACTCGGGGGCCATAGGTTTCACTAGAGGCTTATCTCAAGATAGAAAATAATACAGTGGGTGTACAAATTACTGCTGAGAAATTGATAGAAAAGCACAAAATTATGATGATATCTAAGGCAATGATCATGAATATAGGCATCACGTCAGTGTCAAGTAGACTGAAACAATTCTGCATCTACTACTATTACTCCACACATCAACCGCTATCCAACATGCATCTAGATTATTAAGTTCATAAAGAACGGAGTAACATATTAAGTAAGATAACATGATGTAGAGGAATTAACTCAAGCAATATGATGAAAACCCCATCTTTTTATCCTCGATGGCAACAATACAATACGTGCCTTGCTGCCCATACTGTCACTGGGAAAGGACACCGCGAGATTGAACCCAAAGCCAAGCACTTCTCCCATTGCAAGAAGAACCAATCTAGTTGGCCAAACCAAACCGATAATTCGAAGAGACTTGCAAAGACATCAAATCATGCATATAAGAATTCAGAGAAGATTCAAATAATATTCATAGATAAGCTGATCATAAATCCACAATTCATCGAATCTCGGCAAACACACCGCAAAAAAGTATTACATCAAATAGATCTCCAAGAACATCAAGGAGAACATGGTATTGAGACTCAAAGAGAGAGAAGAAGCCATCTAGCTACTAGCTATGGACCCATAGGTCTGAGGTAAACTACTCACGATTCATCAGAAGGGCAATGGTGTTGATGTAGAAGCCCTCCGTGATCGAATCATCCTCTGGAAGGATGCTGAAAAAGGCCCATAGATGGGATCTCATGGGTACAGAAGGTTGCGGCGGTGGAGAAGTGTTTTCGTGGATGCCTCTGGTGGTTTGGGCATATAAGAGTATATATAGGCGAAAGAATTAGGTCAGGAGACCCACGAGGGGCCCACAAGACAGGGGCATGCCCTACCCCCCAGGGCGTGCCCTCCACCCTTGTGGCCGCCTTGAGTCTCCTCCGACTTCATCTCCAAGTCTCCTGGTTTGCTTATGGTCCAAGAAAGATCACCGCGAAAGTTTTATTCTGGTTGGACTCCATTTGGTATTCCTTTTATGTGAAACTCTAAAATGGGAACTAGCACTGGGCTCTAGGTTAATAGGTTAGTCCCAAAAATAATATAAAATACCATAATAATGCATATAAAACATCTAAAACAGATAATATAATAGGATAAAACAATAAAAAATTATAGATACGTTGGAGACGTATCATAATGCAATATGGACGATGACATGATGTAGACAAGATCTATTTATGTAGAAATAGAGCCCATCTTTTTATCCATAATAGCAACGATACATACGTGTCGTTTCCCCTTCTGTAACTGGGATCAAGCACCGTAATATCGAACCCATCACAAAGTACCTCTTCCCATTGCAAGATAAATAGATCAAGTTGGCCAAACTAAACCCAAATATCGGAGAAGAAATACAAGGCTATAAGCAATCATGCATATAAGAGATCAAATAAGACTCAAATAACTTTCATGGATAAAAACATAGATCCGATCATAAACTCAAAGTTCATCGGATCCCAACAAACACACCGCAAAAAGAGTTACATCATATGGATCTCTGATACGCCTCCAACGTATCTATAATTTTTTATTGTTCCATGCTATTATATTATCATTCTTGGATGTTGTACAATCATTTTATATCATTTTTGGTACTAACCTATTGACATAGTGCCTAGTGCCAGTTGCTATTTTTTGCTTGTTTTTTACATCACAGGAAGTCAATACCAAACAGAGTCCAAATGCAGCAAAACTTTTCGTGGATTTTTTCTGGACCAGAAGACACAAGATGGGCCGAAGAAGTACCGAAGGGGTGCCCCGAGGGGGTCACAACCAACTAGGGCGCGCCCAGGTGGGTTATGCCCACCTCGGTGGCCTCCCACACCACTTCTTTCCTCTATAAATACCCCAATATTCCAGAAACCCTAGGGGAGTCGACGAAAACCAATTCCAGCTGCCGCAAGTTCTAGAAACACCAGATCCAATATAGACACCATCATGGAGGGGTTCATCATGTCCATTGGTGCCTCTCCATTGATGCATGAGTAGTTCATTGTAGACCTACGGGTCTGTAGTTAGTAGCTAGATGGCTTCCTCTCTCTCGTTTGATTATCAATACAATGGTCTCTTGGAGATCCATATGATGTAACTCTTTTTGCAGTGTGTTTGTTGGGATCCGATGAACTTTGAGTTTATGATCAGATCTATGTTTTTATCCATGAAAGTTATTTGAGTCTTCTTTGATCTCTTATATGCATGATTGTTTATAGCCTTGTATTTCTTCTCTGATATTTGGGTTTTGTTTGGCCAACTTGATCTATTTATCTTGCAATGGGAGGAGGTGCTTTGTGATGGGTTCGATCTTACGGTGCTTGATCCCAGTGACAGAAGGGGAAATGACACGTATGTATTGTTGCTATTAAGGATAACAAGATGGGGTCTATTTCCACATAAATAGATCTTGTCTACATCATGTCATCGTTCTTATTGCATTACTCCATTTTTCCATGAACTTAATACACTAGATGCATGATGGATAGCGGTCGATGTGTGGAGTAATAGTAGTAGATGCATACAGGAGTCGGTCTACTAATCTTGGACGTGATGCCTATATAATGATCATTGCGTGGATATTGTCATGAGTATTTGAAGTTCTATCAATTGCCCATCAGTAATTGTTTTCCCACCGTTTGCTATTTTTCTCGAGAGAAGCCACTAGTGAAACCTACGCCCCCCGGGTCTCTTCTTTGATATATTTGCCTTCGTGATCTATTTTTATTTGATTTTTTTCAGATCTATCAAAGCAAAAATACAAAAATACCTTGCTGCAATTTTTAGTAATTTATTTTATCTTGCGTTTCCGCGAGATCTCTTTATCCAATCTACTACAATTTTACCTATCTTTTTACCCGTGAGGGATTGACAACCCCTCTCTTACGTCGGGTTGCAAGTATTTGTTCTTTGTGTGTAGGAGCTGTTTACGTGGTGTTGCGTGGTTCCCCTACTGGTTCGATAACCTTGATCTCATCACTGAGGGAAATACCTACAGTTGCTGTGCTGCATCATCCCTTCCTCTTTGGGGAAATACCGACGTAGTTCAAGCAAACATCAATCTCCAAGAGACCATTGTATTGAGAATCAAATGAGAGAGAGGAAGCCATCTAGCTACTAACTACGGACTTGTAGGTCCACAATGAACTACTCACGCATCATAGGAGAGGCAACAATGGACATGATGAACCCCTCCGTGATGGTGTCTAGATTGGATCTGGTGTTTCTAAAACTTGCGGCAGCTGGAATTGATTTTCATCGACTCCCCTAGGGTTTCTGGAATATTGGGGTATTTATAGAGCAAAGAGGCGGTGCGGGAGGCCACCGAAGTGGGCATAACCGACCTGGGCGCGCCTGGGCCCCTAGGCGCGCCCTGGCACCCCTCTGGTACTTCTGCGGCCCATCTTGTGTCTTCTGGTCCAGAAAAATCCACAAAAAGTTTCACTGCGTTTGGACTCCATTTATTATTGATTTCCTGCGATGTAAAAAACAAGCAGAAAATGGCAACTGGTACTTGGCACTATGTCAAAAGGTTAGTACCAAAAAATGATACAAGATGATCGTAAAACATCATAGAATGATAATATAACAACATGGAACAATCAAAAAATATAGATACATTGGAGACGTATCAACATCCCCAAGCTTAATTCCTGCTCATCCTCGAGTAGGTAAATGATAAAAACAGAATTTTTGATGTGGAATGTTGCCTAACATGTTCATCACATATTCTTTTCTTTGTAGCATGGACATTTGGACTTTTATATGGTTCAAAGCAATAGTCTAGTTTTGACTTGTGGACTTTAATACTCAAGCATATCAATGAGCAACCATGTATTTCAAAATATCAACGCTGAAGCAAGTTATCCCTAGCCCATTATGCTCAATCATTGATCCATTCATGAAACACACTCGAATACTAGCTATACCCAATGCTCAAGTATGATCATAGTGCCTCTTAGTTGGTGCTTTATAAGAGAAGATGGAGACTCATGTAAAAATTGCATAAAGTAAAAGAAAGGCCCTTCGCAGCGGGAAGTAGGGATTTGTAGAGGTGCCAGAGTTCAAAGTGAAAATTGGGAGATAAAAACATTTTTGGGTGGCATACTTTTCCCACCAATGAAAACGATTTAGAGTTCCCAACACTTTCCATGCTAGATATATCATAGGTGGTTCCCAAACAGAAAATATAGTTTGTCACACCGTGATTTTCATGGCACTACACTTAAGCTAACAATCATGATAAAGTGTGGTTTGACAAAAACTTTTGAGTGTGTTGGACCTTGCCTTGATTGGTTTTTGTCTGTTGTTTGCAAGTGCTCTAAAAATAAATCCTCCAACTCTTATACTCCTTCTACTTGATCCAAAAACCTTTCCCAATGATCATGCCATGTGTATAGGACATAAAAATAATTTCTTGCAAAAATAATTTGGCCAAATAGTATTTTCAAAAATTTAGTTTTTCCAAAAACCCCTGAATTGAGGTTTGCACTGCAAGTACTTGATTTGGGGTATGAAAAATATTTCAAAGAGTATATTTGAAACCTATTATATATAGGAATACCAGAAACCACAAAAATATAATTTTAAAAGTTATTTTCCTATTTTATTAAAAAGCTTTTTCTTAAGGCCAGAAATGGTCTTTAATAGGTTAAAATTATTTTAATGCTTTAAAAATATTTGTGAAAATTTAGGGAAACTCAGTGGGAATATATTTCCCATATATAATAGTTTCATCACATGGTCATGTTCAAAATATTGGACAAAACCTCACAAAACCATTTCTTCCAATTTCAAGGATTTGAAATATTTCTACAGGAAATATTTTCATAAAAATCCAAGAAAATGCCATCATGTCACAAATGCCCTATTTGGTGATCTTGCCAACTCTCATGTCTTGGAGAACAAGATAACATCATCAAATCCCCTCAAAACCATTCCTGTCCATTTTGAAGTTTGAGCAACTTTGCATTGCCAAACATTCCCAAATGTTCTCAAACCTTGTGGACATGCTCAAATGTTCTAATTATACATCTAGACCAAGTGGCACAAGTTGGAGAACAAGTTAACTTGATCAAAGTGCCCCAAAACCCTTCCTGTCCAGAATCAAATTTGAACAACTTTGTACTACGAATTTCTCTCCTTGACCCCAACTTTTGTGAGCATGTTTACATGACCAAATTAGGCTACTACACCAAGTGGTGCATCAAGGGGAAGTGATTTTCTCAACTAGATCTACACAAGTTCATTTCTTCTAATTTCTAGGGTTTACAAAAGTTGCATAAGCTACTTTGCCCAAATAAGCTCCAAATTGGTGGAAGGCCCTAATTATATGTGTCATTTCACCCTGTGGAGTCTCATGGCTGTTGGAAATCATCTGCTGGCCCAAACCATTATCAAACACCTTCTGCCACTTTTCAAAAATCACCATTTTGACCACTAACACTATTCTCCTTGAGCTCAACTTTTTACCACATCCCCTCAGAGTCCCCTTGCACCTCCAATAACTCTTCCCTGGCCTCAACTCAATGATTGAAGGGTGAAACATCCCCATTTAACCTCCTGGACAGCAGCATTCTTCTCCTTTCTCACCTCCGTCCTCACTCCAGTGGATCTCCAGGGCATCCAATGCCCCTCCCTACTTGTTTACTTCTCCCTAGCGCTACCAGACATGAGTGGGCATGCCCCTGCCCCTTAAACAATGCCATGGCAGCCAAAGGCACGCTCTGGAGCGTGCTACAGTGCGCTCCCGCACTGTAGCCACCCCCTGCCAAGCACCTCCAGCCACATCGGGCCTCCCCAGCGCGCCCGACGATGCTCCTCGACGTCCGCAACATGCCACAGCCTGGTCCCCCTCCTCCTTCTCCCTCCTGCTACCTCTGCTCACACGCGCGCCGGCCACCCGAGAGCTCCAAGTGGCAACCTCACACGCGTGACGCCTCTGAACCTTCCCCGCTCCCTCTATTCTCTCCCTGGTCATAGACCACGTCCACGAGCACCCCGTACATGGCCCACTGTGCCAATTCGGCCCCTGGCGTTGCCTAGGCCGCGGCCGTGGTCGCCGTCCATGGTGCTCCGTGGCCTCGCCATATAAGGCCACCCCGAGCCCTCTCTGTTCTCCGTTTGCTCTCTCCCCCTCCCGTGCATCCCCTAGACCAACCTACCTCTCCCTCTCGTGCCCTCCGCCCACCTCCATGGCCGGAGCCATGTCGTCGGCCTCCTCCTAAATTCGCGCTTTGTAGCCTCTCCCCACCCCTTTAGATTCCACCAGAGCATCACAAACCTCCCCAAGGACATCTCCCGAGCTCCATTTCTTCCTCTCCGTGGCTGCAGCGTCGTGTTCCACCCTCACCATCGCCGCCGTCCGCCACGGGCAACGCGCTGCTCGCGTACGACCACCACAGCTATCGTGGCGCACCTCGACGGATGCATCACGCTCTCCTGAGCACGCCGGTGTGCTGGGCGTCGACGGAGGTGGTCGGTGCCACCGGGGAGAGCGCCGGCGCCGCTCGGCCTCGCATCCTCTGTTTCCTGTCGCGCCGCACGGGAGATTGAAGGTGACCTACCGCTGGGGCCCGCGCTTCAGCGACCCAGTGGGCGGGCCCGCCCGTTTAAGTGGAGACGGCTTCCGCCGTTACCGCCTCTTCCGCGCGAAGGTGTATTTCCGGGAAGCCGCCTCTGTCGTGGCCCCTGCGCGCGTGCGGCCAAGCCGCTGGGCCGGCCCAGTTGCGTCCTGCTGCTAAATCTCGCCCTGTGCGCCTCTTAAGGGTAAAGCCCTTGTCTGTTTCTTCCCTTTTCCTTTTTCCAGAAACTTGTAAAATCTCTCAAATATTCATATTACCTCCAAATTTGATGATTCAAATTTCCAGATGCTTCTAAGTCCATAACTTAGTTTATGAACATTTTTCTTAGTACTTTCTGTGCCACACAATATAATGAGCCATTTCTTCATATTTGTCAACTTTGCAAATTCATAGGAGATTCATTTGAACTCCAAATCCAGTGAAACCAACTCCTAGATGCTTCTAAAATCATGGTTTGTTAAATGGGTGCCTTTTCTCATTTTTCAAAAATATATTTCTGTACACTTCTTGCAAATCCATAAACCCCTTGATTCCATCATATTGAAATGTTCAGAAATATCCACTAATCCAATTCCAATAAAACCATTTTGGTAATTTTTCATAGGACCAAAGGTATCCTAGAAAAGTCCAACTCACAATATTTGGAGCACTTTTATTTTCTGCCTTGTTGTGTTGCTTATTGTGTTGTTTCCGACGTTAGTTGACAAATTAAATGAAATACTCGGAGATGGACCAGAAGGATTGAAGACTCTGAGGAGCCAGGCAAGCAGCCCTTTGACCATGTCTATGAAACCCCTTTTTATGCATGTCATATAGCACCATATTGTTATTGCAATGGAATCATGATGAGGTGGTAACCACTCCACCGTACTTCCTTGTTGATACTTGCATTGTGCATGACCCTACCTTCTTATGAGGGTTATGCCGGTGGGAGTAGATAGGATGCTAAAGTAGTGCTACGCAAAAGGGGACGGGAATATGCATGGTGATGGAGACTAAGTATTTTCAAAAGACTTATCGAAAACCCCATTGGGTGCCACTTATGCCCGGGGGAGATGATGAGTTGGGTAACCACTTGATGACGAAGTGGTGTACCGAGGCAAGAGTGTGTGTTGTTTTGAAAACGGATTGGTTTAAGTTGCGACCGTTATTCCAACCTTACAGGCGCAACCACTCTACCCTTGTATGGGAAAGGGCATTATTGATTACCTAGGCCGATACTAGCTTGGAGCCCACATTACTAGTGACGGGGGAGAGTTGGTGCTCTCTCTCGGGACGGGGTCGTGCCAGGTAGGGCGGCCATGACTGTTTTCACAGGGCACCGGATACACCGTTGTGTCCCCTCTCGGATGTTACGATCTCGACCGAGTCTCGTATGATGTACATCGTGAGGATATGGAACAACCAGTGGACTCCTTGTTAGTGTCGTCTAGGGAAAGATAGTGATCGGGTTCTTACCCCGGGTACTTGAGGTATCGTGGGTCGTGGATGACACGGAAGTTCCCCGGATCTTGTGGGTAAAGTGTGCAACCTCTGCAGAGTGTAAAACTATTCGAATAGCCGTGTCCACGGTCAAGGACAGTTGGGTAACCGCTCTTGGGCTACATCCATATGTTTCTAAAAACAACACAGTTTGGTGATATTGATGATGCGACTTGTGAGGACGTCACGATGAGCTTGAGCATGAGTTGTTTATAACTCTTTCTTGATGTTGATGTCTGTAACCTCCTGATACTTGTTGCAGACACATTCATGTCCTTGATAAATGTTGATCATACTTGCATGAGAAAAACTAGCTTTCCGCAAAAATGCCAATTCAGCAGCAGAGCCTTGCATAATTATTTTGTTATCACTCTTGGGTTGCTTGCGAGTACATTCAAACGTACTCACTGGCTTGTCCCTGGCTATTTACTTGGCCAGGCTTGAAAGAGCAGGTATATGAAGAAGAGATTTTGGTGACGATAGTGTGAGCTAGGACGCTTCCCAGTCAGAATGCCTGTAGGGTTAAGGCAGATGGCATGGGTCCAAGTTGTTATTGAAGATTTCCGCTGCGATGATACACTTAAGACTTGACCATAATGGTCCTACTTGTGTAAAACGGTATGTATGGATGTAAGACTCTTGTTATTCAGCTTCTGTGTGTTCAGTGAGCATTGATCTCTGGGATCACTGTACACGTGCATTCGGTGATCTCGACTTATGAGTCGGGGTCCCTGTAGAGCTGGTATCAGAGCCATCCTGACTATAGGAAGCCTTAGTTAGCATGGTCGTTAGTTAGGGTAAAATATTTCCAAAACTACTACTAGTTTTCAAAACTATCTATACTTCTCTTCCCTTCTCAGTTTTTCGAAAACTAAGGTATACTTTCCTTATTGATCTCTTCCCCTTCAAAACCTTTGGTCGCTAGAACCCTTATGCCCCTAACCACTGGATTCCTTATAATCCTCGAGGATAATCCAGAAGGAAGACGCCTTGCCAGACACTCACCCACCTCTTCTAAACACAAGATTGGCAACACCATAGCAAGACGATGCCAACAGAAGGTACGCCCTCAAGGAATGAGGACATGAAGACCCAGAGGATGGTGACATAAATTGCCCCAGGATTATGAAACCTTGGCCTATGATGACCAGGGCATAGGATAAGCAAGATCATGATATACATCGCTAGTAGAGCAACCCTGCCCTTATCATTGTTGCATCGGCAATCAGCGGTGGATGAGAACCTAGCCATTTGGTCTGCCTCACTATAGTGAGCAGGAAAACGGTTCTCTTCGTCCCCCGCTCTCGGTGACGATACTAGCAACAGTGTGTCCGGCAGATTGGACCTCTACTATGCGTTGTTAGTGTCATTACATAAAGGACTGCCTACCTGGTACTGTTGACGCCTCAGGAGGTAAAAGGGGTCGTCATGATTAAGAAGACAACAGAAGAGCGATTCAATGCCTGCTACGAGGAGCCACCTTCACCCCATCACTTGAACAGGCGAGAAGTTGTCAAATGATCTTCAGGCTCAACCTGGAATTGTTTCATCGAACAACAACAAGAGACGTAGCAACACCTGAGGAAAACCCAAAAGACTGCATGAGGCACGAAGTAAAGCACGACTACTTAGTCCGAGAACCCCTAGGGTAGGATGAGTCGTGTACCCCTATGCACAGTCGAGTCCGTATGATGCTTCAAATAGGACCATGACTGTGTGTTGCTTGTCTTATTTGTTTGTGTTTTGATATAGGTCGCACTTTTGCCCTAGGCGACAAGTATGTGACTATATCACCTTCCTTACCTTGCTTCTTCTGTTTGGCCCTTTTTGCACCTGTTTGTTTGCACTTTCACTATAGAACACCCTTTAGGCATTCCCCTCCTCCATGCTACTTTTCCCTCTCATCTCTTTCCTCAACTGAAGACAAGAAAGACAATATGCACTAAGGATTCCACCTCGGCGACCAACAAGCACTGAAGACTTTTTGCTACAACCTCCTCAACCAAGTACAACCCCGTATGTTTACACCTTAAGACTAGAACCCTATCCCTAGACCCTACAGGACTTCACGAGATACCCCATCTCGAAACCTTAACCATGAGATTAACCTACGGAATCACAAGAGAACCAGTTAAGCCTCTGTAACCTTGCACAAGACTGGGTTCATTATGGAACTAGTGGACGTAGTGAGCGAGCAAATTGTCATCCTAAGGTAGCACCAGAACTGACGATGCCATAGGGAAGACCAATTTGGGGATATTTGAACAGAGGACAAATGACTTGATGAGTTTATATCAGTGACCTTGAGGAATTATCTGAGACTCTTTGGTAGATTATAGGGCTACCATGTTGGTAGATAAACTTGATGGGATCATGATAATGGATTAGCATAGATTTCATTACCCTTGAGTAAACTGGATTTAGTAGGACAAATTATGATCGTAAGCTGAAATTCTTGGAAGTATTTGGATTTAACTTAGCCATGGGATATTGATAGGAGACAGTTGATATCACGTAAATGACTTGGGGAAACATGTAGGAATTCTCGTTGGACAAGAGATTTGGATTTAAGTAGGTAATTCTAGTTGAATATAGATGCTGAGTATGTCTACATGGTTTGGAGTAAATTGGATTTAGACTGATGATCTCGATCATGATACCATGTTTCTCGGTGGACGATAAACTAGGAGATTGGACTAATTGTCGGATTTTATTTAGGCATCTTTGTGAGCTTGACCTTGGAGTATTACTAGATCACAATAACGAGAATTGGTGGACTGACTATAGTAAGGCAGCCCTTTCAAGTATTGGGGATTATAAGGACTTTAGGAGATCATGTGGAACACCAGCATAGGCGTTGGATTTGTAGAATTAATGGATTATGTAGTGATTAATGTAAGTTAACGGGTTGTTGGAGTTGATTCATAGAGAAGGAAACAAGATTTTGGAGTGGCATACGACGTGTTTCCTTAGGATAGAGATGCACTAGCATGGACCTTGGAAGAATAGGATGAGCACTTGGATTGTCCCGTTTTATTCCAGCTTGGAAACTTGTATGCTCTACCCATGGATTTTTAGGGGTAGCCACACACATGAGTTTGGGGATAGTAGACATGTATGATTTTGTCAGACCTCCTCTCGGGAGCCTTGAGGATATGAATAACATGAGTGATGAGTGGAGTTAACCTATACAAGATGATTCTTTTAGTAATATGATGTGAAGACTAGGTAGAACTATTGGCATCTTATAAACCGTGCTTAAAGATAAGATGATAAATGTTCACTCGCACACTAGAATCCTTGAAACCCTTAAGCCCTACCAAGCTACAACATGGTCGGATCAAGACCTTAGGGCCTTGACACTAGATCTAGAACCACCTTGGCCCGCACTCAACAAGACCACCATTAATTCCCCATCCCACTTTACGTACCCCATAGACATCATGGAGGGCTTGGGCAAGTTAGTTGTCATCTTTCTTTGATGACATACTTGTCTACCCGAAGACGGAAGAAGAATCGTTGAGCTGGTCAAGGAACATTTGAAGACCGCCATGCCAAGGAGGAAGAATTACCACCATCATCAAGAAGTAAACATCCGCGTCGAAGACCAGGTGTATCTGCAAGCCACTTCTCTCTAAGGAACCAAGCATTTCCATGACAAGGAGACCCACCCCAAGATTCATCGGCCCCCTTTGTGATCACTCCAAAAATTTAACAACCCCCTCTGAGATCACTACGAGACGAAGAGAAGACAGTTACCAGCTGGAGTTGCCACCTGAGTTACCTGATGTGCACAATGCTTCCATGCATCACAACCCCGGAAGTGTTTCCAACTTCCTAACTTGCCCGATCTCTACGAGGGCATTAACCACCGAGCCATCGACCCCTAGCCCAACCTAACCTACCGCGAGCTACCCATTAGCAACCTGGATCAAGAAGAGCTTCATACACGAAGCCACACCATCAAGTACTTCAAGCTCAATGGAGCACTACACGAAAGCAGAAGCAACATGAGGACTTGAAGACTACCCCAGATCCAAGTTTTTGTATTCCTTTCCATGCCTAGTTTGGGAATCTCGGGGACGAGATTCTTGTAAGGGGGGTAGGTCTGTCACACCCTGATTTTCATGGCACTACAGTTAAGCTAACAATCATGATAAAGTTTGGTTTGACAAAAACTTTTGAGTGTGTTGGACCTTGCCTTGATTGGTTTTTGTCTGTTGTTTGCAAGTGCTCTAAAAATAAATTCTCCAACTCTTATGCTCCTTCTACTTGATCCAAAAACCTTTCCCAATGATCATGCCATGTGTATAGGACATAAAAATAATTTTTTGCAAAAATAATTTGGCCAAATAGTATTTTCAAAAATTTAGTTTTTCCAAAAACCCCTGAATTGAGGTTTGCACTACAAGTACTTGATTTGGGGTATGAAAAATATTTCAAAGAGTATATTTGAAACCTATTATATATAGGAATCCCAGAAACCACAAAAATATAATTTTAAAAGTTATTTTCCTATTTTATTTAAAAGCTTTTTCTTAAGGCCATAAATGGTCTTTAATAGGTTAAAATTATTTTATTGCTTTAAAAATATTTGTGAAAATTTAGGGAAACTCAGTGGGAATATATTTCCCATATATAATAGTTTCATCACATTGACATGTTCAAAATATTGGACAAAACCTCCCAAAACCATTTCTGCCAATTTCAAGGATTTGAAATATTTCTACAGGAAATATTTTCATAAAAATCCAAGAAAATTCCATCATCTCACAAATGCCCTATTTGGTGATCTTGCCAAGCCTCATGTCTTGGAGAACAAGATAACATCATCAAATCCCCTCAAAACCATTTCTGTCCATTTTGAAGTTTGAGCAACTTTGCATTGCCAAACATTCCCAAATGTTCTCAAACCTTGTGGACATGCTCAAATGTTCTAATTATACATCTAGACCAAGTGGCACAAGTTGGAGAACAAGTTAACTTGATCAAAGTGCCCCAAAACCCTTCCTGTCCAGAATCAAATTTGAACAACTTTGTACTACCAACTTTCTCTCCTTGACCCCAACTTTTGTGAGCATGTTTACATGACCAAATTAAGCTACTACACCAAGTGGTGCATCAAGGGGAAGTGATTTTCTCAACTAGATCTACACAAGTTCATTTCTGCTAATTTCTAGGGTTTACAAAAGTTGCATAAGCAACTTTGCCCAAATAAGCTCCAAATTGGTGGAAGGCCCTAATTATATGTGTCATTTCACCCTGTGGAGTCTCATGGCTGTTGGAAATCATCTGCTGGCCCAAACCATTATCAAACACCTTCTGCCACTTTTCAAAAATCACCATTTTAACCACTAACACTATTCTCCTTGAGCTCAACTTTTTACCACATCCCCTCAGAGTCCCCTTGCACCTCCAATAACTCTTCCCTGGCCTCAACTCAATGATTGAAGGGTGAAACATCCCCATTTAACCTCCTGGACAGCAGCATTCTTCTCCTTTCTCACCTCCGTCCTCACTCCAGTGGATCTCCAGGGCATCCAATGCCCCTCCCTACTTGTTTACTTCTCCCTAGCGCTACCAGACATGAGTGGGCACGCCCCTGCCCCTTAAACAATGCCATGGCAGCCAAAGGCATGCTCTGGAGCGTGCTACAGTGCGCTCCCGCACTGTAGCCGCCCCCTACCAAGCACCTCAGGCCACCTCGGGCCTCCCCAGCACGCCCGACGATGCTCCTCGACGTTCGCAACACGCCATAGCCTGGCCCCCCTCCTCCTTCTCCCTCCTGCTGCCTCTGCTCACACGTGCGTCGGCCGCCCGAGAGCTCCAATGGGCAACCTCACACGCGCGACGCCTCTGAACCTTCCCCGCTCCCTCTATTCTCTCCCTGGTCATAGACCACGTCCACAAGCACCCCGGACATGACCCAGTGTGCCAATTCGGCCCCTGGTGTTGCCTAGGCCGCGACCGTGGTCGCCGTCCACGGTGCTCCGTGGCCTCGCCATATAAGGCCACCCCGAGCCCTCTCTGTTCTCCGTTTGCTCTCTCCCCCTCCCATGCGTCCCCTAGACCAACCTACCTCTCCCTCTCGTGCCCTCCGCCCACCTCCATGGCCGGAGACATGTCGTCAGCCTCCTACTAAATTCGTGCTCTGTGGCCTCTCCCTTCCCCTTTAGATTCCACCAGAGCATCACAAACCTCCCCAAGGACATCTCCCGAGCTCCATTTCTTCCTCTCCGCGGCTGCAGCGTCGTGTCCCACCCTCACCATCGCCGCCGTCCACCGCGGGCGATGCGCTGCTCGCGTACGACCACCCCAGCGATCGTGGCGCACCTCGACAAATGCGTCACGCTCTCTTGAGCATGCCGGTGTGCTAGGCATCGACGGAGGTGGCCGGTGCCGACGGGGAGAGCGCCGGCGCCGCTCGGCCTCGCCTCCTCTGTTTCCCGTCGCGCCGCGCGGGAGGTTGAAGGCGACCTGCCGCTGGGGCCCGCGCGTCAGCGACCCAGTGGGCGGGCCCGCCCGTTTAAGTGGAGACGACTTCCGCCGTTACTACCTCTCCCGCGTGAAGGTGTATTTCCGGGAAGCCGCCTCCGACGTGGCCCCTGCGTGCGTGCGGACGAGCCGCTGGGCCGGCCCTGTGGCGTCCTGCTACTAAACCTCGCCCTGTGCGCCTCTTGAGGGTAAAGCCCTTGTCTGTTTCTTCCCTTTTTCTTTTTCCAGAAACTTGTAAAATCTCTCAAATATTCATATTACCTCCAAATTTGAAGATTCAAATTTCCAGATACTTCTAAGTCCATAACTTAGTTTATGAACATTTTTCTTAATACTTTCTATGCCACACAATATAATGAGCCATTTCTTCATATTTGTCAACTTTGCAAATTCATAGGAGATTCATTTGAACTCCAAATCCAGTGAAACCAACTCCTAGATGCTTCTAAAATCATGGTTTGTTAAATGGGTGCCTTTGCTAATTTTTCAAAAATATATTTCTGTACACTTCTTGCAAATCCATAAACCCCTTGATTCCGTCATATTGAAATGTTCAGAAATATCCACTAATCCAATTCCAATAAAACCACTTTGGTAATTTTTCATAGGACCAAAGGTATCCTACAAAAGTCCAACTCACAATTTTTGGAGCACTTTTATTTTCTGCCTTGTTGTGTTGCTTATTGTGTTGTTTCCGACGTTAGTTGACAAAGTAAACGAAATACTCGGAGATGGACCAGAAGGATTGAAGACTCTGAGGAGCCAGGCAAGTAGCCCTTTGACCATGTCTATGAAACCCCTTTTTATGCATGTCATATAGCACCATATTGTTATTGCAATGGAATCATGATGAGGTGGTAACCACTTTGATGGTTTGCCACCGTACTTCCTCGTTGATACTTGCATTGTGCTTGACCCTACCTTCTTATGAGGATTATGCCAGTGGGAGTAGATAGGATGCTAAAGTAGTGCTACGCAAAAAGGGACGGGAATATGCATGGTGATGGAGACAAAGTATTTTCAAAAGACTTTTCGAAAACCCCATCGGGTGCCACTTATGCCTGGGGGAGATGATGAGTTGGGTAACCACTTGATGACGAAGTGGTGTACCAAGGCAAGAGTGTGTGTTGTTTTCAAAACGGATTGGTTTAAGTTGCGACCGTTATTCCAACCTTACATGCGCAACCACTCTACCCTTGTATGGGAAAGGGCATTATTGATTACCTAGGCCGATACTAGCTTGGAGCCCGCATTACTAGTGACGGGGGAGAGTTGGTGCTCTCTCTCGGGACGGGGTCGTGCCAGGTAGGGTGGCCATGACTGTTTTCACAGGGCACCGGATACACCGTTGTGTCCCCTCTCGGATGTTACAATCTCAACTGAGTCTCGTATGATGTACATCGTGAGGATATGGAACAACGACTGGACTCCTTGTTAGTGTCGTCTAGGGAAAGATAGTGATCGGGTGCTTACCCCAGGTACTTGAGGTATAGCGGGTCGTGGATGACACGGAAGTTCCCTGGATCTTGTGGGTAAAGTGTGCAACCTCTGTAGAGTGTAAAACTATTCGAATAGCCGTGTCCACGGTCAAGGATAGTTGGGTAACTGCTCTTGGGCTACGTCCATATGTTTCTGAAAAACAACACAGTTTGGTGATATTGATGATGCGACTCATGAGGAAGTCACGATGAGCTTGAGCATGAGTTGTTTATAACTCTTTCTTGATGTTGATGTCTGTAACCTCCTGATACTTGTTGCAGACACATTCATGTCCTTGATAGATGTTGATCATACTTGCATGAGAAAAACTAGCTTTCCGCAAAAATGCCAATTCAGTAGCAGAGCCTTGCAAAATTATTTTTTTCTCACTCTTGGGTTGCTTGCGAGTACATTCAAATGTACTCACTGGCTTGTCCCTGGCTATTTACTTGGCCAAGCTTGAAAGAGCAGGTATATGAAGAAGAGATTTTGGTGATGATCATGTGAGCTAGGACGCTTCCCAGTCAGAATGCCTGTAGGGTTAAGGCAGATGGCATGGGTCCAAGTTGTTATTGAAGATTTCCGCTGCGATGATACACTCAAGACTTGACCATAATGGTCCTACTTGTGTAAAATGGTATGTATGGATGTAAGACTCTTGCTATTTAGCTTCTGTGTGTTCAGTGAGCATTGATCTCTGGGATCACTGTACACGTGCATTCAGTGATCTCGACTTATGAGTCGGGGTCCCCGCATAGTTTATTCCTTTTTCCAGCATACTTTCACTTTCCCTGGCTAACTGTATCCATGGGTGCCCTCCATACCAACACTTTCCAAGGAATTTATTATTTGACAACATAAAGTAAATTCATTTTTCATTTTGGGACTGGGCATCCCTAATACCTTTGTCGTACTCTCGTGCAATGACAAGTGAATAAACACTCATCATGAGAATAACACATCTAGCATGGAAAATATCGGCCACCCCTCACTGCCTCGCGAGCGGTACGAGCGCACAAAAGAGAAATTTATTTTGAAAATTAGATATGACACGTGCAAATTTTCTTAGAACGGCATGGAAATACCACATATAGGTAGATATAATGGACTCATATGGCAAAACTGGTTTAAAGGGTTTTGGATGCACAAGTAGTGATCATACTTAGTGCAAAATGAAGGCTAGAAAAAAGATTGAGAAGCATCCAACCAAGAAACAAAAATCCTCATAAGCGAGCATTAAGCAGAACTAACACCGAATAATGCACCACAAGTAGGATGTAATTTCATTGCATAACTATTGACTTTCATGCTTGCATAGGGAATCAAAAATCTTAACACCAATATTCTTACTAAAGCATAATTACTCATCAACATGACTCACATATCATATCGTCATATCTCAAAACCATTACAAAGAACCAAGTTTATTTTGTCCAATGATCTTCATGAAAGTTTTTATTATATCCTCCTTGGATATCTATCACTTTGGGACTAGTTTCATATGTTGCTTTTAATGAGCTCAAACAAATATAAGTGAAGCAAGAGAGAATTTATTAAAAAAACTACTAACTCTCAAATAAATCTAAGTGAAGCATGACAGCATTTCTTCAAAAATAACAAAGCATGCCGTGCTCAAAAAGATATAAGTGAAGCACTGGAGCAATTCCAAGGCTCTAAAAATTTAAGTGAAGCATAGGAGCAAGCATAGCATAATTTTTGGCTCTCTCAAAAAGGTGTGTCCAGCAAGGACTAAAGACTTAAAATAAAAAGAAAAACAAGCAAAGACTCATATCATACAAGTTGCTCGAAGCAAAACTCATAATACATGACGAATAAAAATATAGCTCCAAGTAAAATACCGATGGTTGTTAGAAGAAAGAGGGGATGCCACTCGGGGGCATCCCCAAGCTTAGTTGCTTGATACTTCTTGAATATTACCTTGGGGTGCCTCGGGCATCCCCAAGCTTAGCCTTTTGCTAATCCTTATTCCTTCATCCATCGTAATATCACCCAAAACTTGAAAACTTCAATCACACAAAACTCAACAAAACCTTCGTGAGATCCGTTAGTATAAGAAAGCAAACCACTACTATAATTACTGTTACAAACCCATTAATATTTTATTTTTGCATTATATCTACCGTATTCCAACTTTTATATGGCAAAAACTCTTCAAAGAAAACCATAGAATCATCCAAACAAGCACACAACGCAAAGAAAATAGAATCTGTCAAAAATAGAACAGTCTGTAGCAATCTGGATATTTCTAATACTTCTGTAACTCAAAAAATTCTGAAAAAATTGGGACAATGTGGTAAATTTGTATATTAATATTATGCAAAAAGAATCAACTCAAAACCAATCTTCTGTCAAAAATGGGAATTTTTTCTTGAGCGCAAAAGTTTCTGTTTTTCAGCAAGATCAAATCAACTCTCATCCAAATCATCCCAAAGGCTTTGTTTGGCACAAGCACTAATTTAAACCACAAAAACACATCTAATCAGAGGCATAATTGGGTACTTTATTGAAAGCAGCAAGAAAACTAAAAAGCAAAAAGATACAAGTTGGGTTGCCTCCCAACAAGCGCTATCGTTTTACGCCCCTAGCTAGGCATAATGCAAAGGATCTAAGTGTTGTCATCTTTATTCTTGTTTTCCTTGGAAGTGTTTTTGTCAGAGGGTTTTGCAAATGAAACATAAAACACATTATCCATGGAAACCTTAGCACTATCAAGTTTCTTATCATCATAACCCCTTTGATTTCTGGCAGCAATCCAAGAATAGTGTTGATTAACATCATTGAAAACTTGTTGGATCATGTCTAAAATAGGGACTTGCTTTTTAAGATTCTCATCAAATATTTGATTATTCCCAAGCAAATGTATCAACACATAGTCACTATTATATTCATCAATCACGGGGTTTTCACGATTCATACCATAAAAATCAAAGATTTTCCTAGCTTCCCGTATTATGTAGTCAAATTCATTCATGAGGACAAGAGTGGCTAACTTTTTAGCTTGCCCCAAAACAAAAATTTTGGCACCCAGATTACCCGTACGCTCCATTTTAGGAGTTAGCCATCATCTATTTATGCCATACCAAAATCACACATGGTGACAAGTTCAAGTAAATAAGAGATCTGGCGAGAAAACGGCGAACGAGGGCGAATAAAACGGCAAATTTTTGTGAAGTGGGGGAGAGGAAAATGAGACACAAATGGAAAATAATGTAAATTTCAAGGAGATGAGATTTGTGATTAGGAACCTGGTTGATGTTGATGATCTCTCCCCCGCGGCGGCGCCAGAAATTACTTTTGATGTTTGCTTTAACTACGTCGATATTTCCCCAAAGAGGAAGGGACGATGTAGCACAGCAACGGTAGGTATTTCCATCAGTGATCAGACCAAGGTTATCGAACCTATAGGAGAACCACGCAATTCCACGTAAACATCTCATGCACACAAATAACAAATACTTGCAGCCCGACGTAAGAAAAGGGTTGTCAATCCCTCACGGGTAAAAAGATAGATAAAATTGTAGTAGATTGGATAAATAGATCTCACGGGAATGCAAGATAAAATAAATTACTAAAAATTGCAACAAGATATTTTTGTATTTTTGTTTTAATAGATCTGAGAATAAAAGCAAATAAAAATTGATCGTGAAGGCAAATATATTAAAGAAGATACCCGGGGGCCGTAGGTTTCACTAGTGGCTTCTCTCGAGAAATATAGCAAACGGTGGGGAAAACAATTACTGTTGAGCAATTGATAGAACTTCAAATACTGATGACAATATCTAGGCAATGATCATTATATAGGCATCACGTCCAAGATTAGTAGACCGACTCCTACCTGCATCTACTACTATTACTCCACACATCGACCGCTATCCAGCATGCATCTAGTGTATTAAGTTCATGGGAAAACTGAGTAATTCAATAAGGACGATGGCATGATGTAGACAAGATATATTTATGTAGAAATAGACCCCATCTTGTTATCCTTAATTGCAATGATACATACGTGTCGTTTCCCATTCTGACAGTGGGATCAAGCACCGTAAGATCGAACCCATCACAAAGCACATCTTCCCATTGCAAGATCAATAGATCAAGTTGGTCAAACAAAACCCAAATATCAGAGAAGAAATATGAGGCTAGAAGCAATCATGCATGTAATAGATCAGAGAAGACTCAAATAACTTTCATGGATAAAAACATGGATCTGATCATAAACTCAAAGTTCATCGGATCCCAACAAACACACCACAAAAAGAGTTACATCATATGGATCTCCAATAGACCATTGTATTGAGAATCAAACGAGAGAGAGGAAGCCATCTAGCTACTAACTATGGACCCGTAGGTCTACAATGAACTAATCACGCATCATCGGAGAGGCGCCAATGGACATGATGAACCCCTCCGTGATGGTGTCTAGATTGGATCTGGTGTTTCTAGAACTTGCGGCAGCTGGAATTTATTTTCGTCGACTCTCCTAGGGTTTCTAGAGTATTGGGGTATTTATAGAGCGAAGAGGCGGTGTGGGGGCCCACCAAGGTGGGCATAACCCACCTGGGCACGCTTGGGCCCCCAGGCGCACCCTGGTGGATTGTGCCCCCCTCGGGGCACCCCTCTGATACTTCTTCGGCCCATCTTCTGTCTTCTGGTCCAGAAAAAATCCACAAAGAGTTTTGCTGCATTTGGACTCCGTTTGGTATTGATTTCCTGCGATGTAAAAAATAAGCATAAAACAACAACTGGCACTCAGCATTATGTCAATAGGTTAGTACCAAAAATGATATAAAATGATTGTAAAACATCCAAGAATGATAATATAACAGCATGGAACAATAAAAAATTGTAGATACATTGGAGACGTATCACACATGAAATCGCCTCCCATTGTCATACCACTTCACATGTGTTTCTTTGTATTTCCTCATCTCCGCCAATGCCATATCATTCTCTCTAGAACCTAGCCTCTCCATCCACATCTGGACATACCTAGCATGGTGTTGTCCCCACTCATTCACCTTCTGATGAGTCTGTCGGCTCGGACTGCATAGAGCAAAAAAATAACAAAGCATAAGAAATAAATGGAGACCATATAGCATTGGTTAACATAGCTTCGGTTAGGTAACTCATAGGTGAAGCTCCACTCTAGCCGTGCTTGCTCTCTCCAATGGGGTACGTTTCCTCCTATCAAATTGCAACACCAGCCGATGGGGCAGATGTCACTTGACAGCATAAATGCATATAAAGGGGCACCTGATCCGCCAAGGGGTCCCTCGTACACATCTGGTTCGACAGAAAACCCCTTTGTGCCTTGTAAAGCCTCCAGTTAACCTGTAAACGAGATGGTTAGTTGGTCTAATTCATTCCATGGAAAGCTGATAGCAAATAAGGAATCGATATACCTTATGATATGTGAGATTGTCCATCTTGTTGATGAAGCTCTTGTACAAAGTCTTTGACTTACCATTTTAACTTTGTCCCAAGAGAATGCCACGGCGGGGAGTCGAAAAACATCTTGTTCGTCATCAAGGCCTACCCACGGTCTCGGTGAATCATCCTTTTTAGGACGTCCAACCGGCAAACGCCCCCACATCCAAACCGAGAGGTCCCAAATACATCCTCCCATGAATGGTTTCTTGGTGGTTTTCCTACAAGCATCTCTCAGCTACAAACACCAATTCATTCATGCTTAGCTTCGCATAATTTATGATGTACTAACATGATTATGAGTATTGCGGTTACCTCACAGTATAAGTAGGCGAGCCCAGCAAACCACCAACTATACTTCTCGTCCCTGTCGTCCAGGAAGTCAACATACATCCAAGGAGCACCATCTCGAGAGCAATCTGTAAAAAAACTTTTGACAGGAGGTGCCACATGTACGCTCGCGCATACTGCTCCACGATCTCCTCGTTGGCATTTTCCGGGCATCAAAGACCTATGTTGCTCGAGCCACGAGAATGGGACGTTGTTTGTCCTGTTGTCAGTCCTTCCATGGAGACTAAGAGAGGCAGAGGAGTCACCAATGAGAGCGGTAACTCTCACATGCCAGTTCTTGTTGTCCACTTGTTCGGTGATAGGCTGGCCATTGATGGGAAGCCATGTGATCATGGCGAAGTCCTCAAGTGTCACCTTCATCTCACCATAAGGGAGATGAAAGTTGTGCTTCTCCGACCACCAAGAATTAAGCAGTGCTGTGAGAGCTGAATGGCATATCACCGGAGGAACACACTTGAACTGAAGAACAAACGGTAGGAGCCCGACACGCTGGAAGAACGACTCATAGCGAATGTCATATTGCATCCAGCTAGCCGTCGTGTGACCTCTCATTCGCACTACCGTAAGTGTCTGTCAAAATTGAACACATCTGTTAGAACCTTATTTTATTAATAAACAATAACATGAAAATGATTATTGCTTCTTACCTCTCCACGCTCGATAGCACGGGCATGATGGTCCTTGTCGAAAGCAAGGTCAAGTCCCGTATACACACGCCCATCGTCCTCACCATCGGCCATCCTAACATAATTTAAAATTTTAATCGATTAATAGACAACATCATCTATGCATATGAATAGAAAGAAACAATATCCATACATATATCCATGTGTATTGCAAACATAGGTAAAAAAACTATATCAGTACAAATAGAAATATCAATAGAACATTTTTTTCACATGCATTCACAATTGCAAACATAGGGAATAGGAAAACTTTATTCCTAACACAAATTCTTTTCCATATAGCAATACATACGCATTCACCATCTAATATCAATCCACGATCTATCAATACATAGGCATTCACCACTCAACATTTATCCAAAAGAAGTTACAATATTTCTCATACAATTTATTCATCCATCCCATAGAAAAAATAATTGTACCACATTACCATACAAACTTTCCCTGCATTAATTCAGAAGATAATAAGATACTAAATAATAGGATACTAAACATTTTAAACATAACCAAAATTCAAATTATATCAAGGCCTTGCACTAGTCCAAAAAAAAACATCAAAATAACAAAGTATTTGCAAAAACTAATTGGAGGGATTGGAGGAGCTTACCTTCCTCTTCAATTTGCCCCAAAGATCCACCAAAATGGTTGAGAGATGGAGGAGATCCAAGGTGAGATTTGGGAGGGAGAGAGAGAGAGAGGCTAAATGCCTTTGTTCATGCGAGAGAGGAAAAAGAAAAGGGGTTGTGTGGTGGGTGGGGCCCGCCCGCGGTAGGGTACAACACCCTACTGCCACATCTAGTGGTGGTAGCTACTTATCTACGTCATCGGTCTCTGACGGTGCCGTTTACATTACCCGACCCTACCGCCAGGTATCGTGGCGGTAGGTTGTTATACCCTACCACCAGGTTGGGTGACAGTAGAAAAGGGTCAGATCCAATTTTATTTTGCATCTAGAGTCAGATCGTGCTAAAGGTTGACAAAAGGGTCAAAGCAGTGAATTCGGCCACTGGAAACACGACTTTCATGATAGCATGCTCATCAGGTGCGACACACGTGTCCATACCAAACAAAGGCAATCTCCAGCACGATCCCCAAGCGGACAAATTCATTATTTTGACCCTTTTCCTTAACTTAAGCATGATTTGACCCTATGTGCAAAAGTTTTTTGGATCTGGCCCTTTTTCTACAGTCATTTTCTTTGGTGGTAGGGTAGCACATCCTACCGCCAAGGTCTTTGCTGGTAGGACTTACTTACACTATCATGTCCGTTCGGTGTGAAAAACACCCTACCGCCACCGTGTTTGGCAGTAGCGACATGCATGTAATTATAATAAGGGCACGCATGCAATAAAAGATCTTTTTTATTTGCAAAAAGACCCTACCGCCATAGGTTATGGCGGTAAGGTAAAACGTCTTACCGCCATAGACTATGGCGGTAGGGTCTTTTTTGCAAAAGAACGAAGGTGGAGGTGCAGGTAAGTCCTACCGCCAAAGACCTTGGCGGTAGGATGTGTTACCCTACCGTCAAAGACAATGACAATAGAAAAATGGTCAAATCCGAAATTATTTAGCACATAGGGTCAGATCGTGCTAAACTAATGGAAAATGGTCAAAATAGTGAATTTAGCCGCCCAGGCGTGACCCCTGCGAGTCCAATCTGTGGCAGATCCAGATTTGAAGTTACATGTGGCGGACTTTTAAGAAAGCAAAAAATATTCAGATATACCTTTTTTATAATACAAAAGAAACACAACTTAGCATTGTAATGGAGGAAGAACTTTGATCTGGGCAATTCAACATTAAGATATACTTTTCTTACTAGAACAAATGAAACATGCAACTTGAGAACTCAATATTTTGGCAGAAAATGTGGTAGGAAAATACTACAAGGCAGCTAGTAACAAGGAATGGAACAACTGGTAAAAAATAAGAAACTTGGCACTAAATTAAGCAAATCTAGAAGTAGTGTTTTCTAGAACAACAATCTACAAATACTGTTGAGACAACAACACATGCTCAAAACTTTCTCTTTACATTTCCGGAACATCCAAGTGTGGACCGAGCAAGTGAATTGTTCCATCACACTTATACTTCAGGACGGAAACAAGCTGGCCAAACCCAACAGGCAAGTAGAAACATAACGTTCATATTTGGTGCATGGAGCTTGTGGTGCAGCCAATTTCAGTACTCTCATCCAAAAGTTGTCAAAATTTCCGAAAATAAATTAGCACATTAAGGACAGTATAACCGCACCTAAGCCCAGCCCTCTCACACGCTGTGCCTTTCCGACCGTCCGTTCTCATGATCTGGTCATCTCTGGCCGTTGGATCCAAGTAGCTGAAGGAAATATGCCCTAGATGCAATAATAATGTTATTATTTATTTCCTTATTTCATGATAAATGTTTATTATTCATGCTAGAATTGTATTAACCGAAAACTTAGTACATGTGTGAATACATAGACAAAACATAGTGTCCCTGGTATGTCTCTACTTGACTAGCTCGTTAATCAAAGATGGTTATGTTTCCTAACCATAGACATGTGTTGTCATTTGATAAACGGGATCACATCATTAGGAGAATGATGTGATAGACATGACCCATCCATTACCTTAGCATTATGATCGTTACAGTTTCATTGCTACTGCTTTCTTCATGACTTATACATGTTCCTCAGACTATGAGATTATGCAACTCCCGAATACCGGAGGAACACCTTGTGTGCTATCAAACATCACAACATAAATGGGTGATTATAAAGATGGTATGCAGGTGTCTTCAAAGGTGTTTGTTGGGTTGGCATAGATCGAGCTTAGGATTTGTCACTCCGTGTTTCGGAGAGGTCTCTCTGGGCCCTCTCGGTAATGCTCATCACTATAAGCCTTGCAAGCATTGTAACTAATGAGTTAGTTGCAGGATGAAGTATTACGGAACGAGTAAAGAGACTTCCTGGTAACCAAATTGAACTAGGTATGATGATACCGACGATCTAATCTCGGGCAAGTAACATACCGATGACAAAGGGAACAACGTATGTTGTTATGCGGTTTGACCGATAAAGATCTTCGTAGAATATGTAGGAGCCAATTGTTGGGGAACGTAGTAATTTAAAAAATTTCTCTACGCACACGCAAGATCATGGTGATGCATAGCAACGAGAGGGGAGAGTGTTGTCCACGTACCCTCGTAGACCGAAAGCAGAAGTGTTATGACAACGCAGTTGATGTAGTCGTACGTCTTCACGATCGACCAATCCTAGTACCGAACGTACGGCACCTCCATGATCTACACATGTTCAGCTTGGTGACGTCCCACGAACTCACGATTTAGTAGAGCTTCGAGGGAGAGTTTCGTCAGCACGACGGCGTGATGACGATGTTGATGAAGCTAGTGACGCAAGGATTCGCCTAAGCACCGCAACAATATGACCGGGGTGGATTATGGTTGAGGGGGGTACCGCACACGGCTAAAATATCAATGATCAACTTGTGTGTCTTGGGGTGCCCCCTGCCCCCGTATATAAAGCAGCAAGGGGGAGGCGGCCAGCCTAGGAGGAGGGCGTGCCAAGGGGGGAGTCCTACTCCCACCGGGAGTAGGACTCCCCTTTCCTAGTTGGAGTAGGATAAGGGGAAAGGGAAGGAGAGGAGGAGAAGGAAGGAGGGGGCGCCGCCCCTCCCCCCTAGTCCAATTCGAACTAGGCTTGGGGGGTGTGCAGCCCAGCCCTAGCCAGCCCCTCTCTCTCCCCTAAAGCCCATTAAGGCCCATATACTCCCCAGGGGGTTTCGATAATCTCCCGGCACTCCGGTATTTATCCAGTGACCCCCGGAACCCTTCTAGTGCCCGAATATAACCTTCCAATATATCGATATTTAGGTCTCGACCATTTCGAGACTCCTCGTCATGTCCGTGATCTCATCCGGGACTCTGAACAACCTTTGGTACATCAAAACATATAAACTCATAATACCGATCGTCACCGAACGTTTAAGCGTGCGGACCCTACGGGTTCGAGAACTATGTAGACATGACCGAGACTCGTCTCCGATCAATAACCAATAGCGGAACCTGGATGCTCATACTGCTTCCTACATATTCTATGAAGATCTTTATCGGTCAAACCGCATAACAACATACATTGTTCCCTTTGTCATCAGTATGTTTACTTGCCCGAGATTTGATCGTCGGTATCTCAATACCTAGTTCAATCTCGTTACCGGCAAGTCTCATTACTCGTTCCGTAATGCATCATCCTGCAACTAAGTCATTAGTCACATTGCTTGCAAGGCTTATAGTGATGTGCATTACCGAGAGGGCCCAGAGATACCTCTCCGACAATCGAAGTGACAAATCCTAATCTCGGTCTATGCCAACTCAACAAGTACCATTGGAGACACCTATATAGCACCTTTATAACACCCAGTTACATTGTGATGTTTGGTAGCACACAAAGTGTTCCTTTGGTATTCGGGAGTTGCATAATCTCATAGTCATAGGAACATGTATAAGTCATGAAGAAAGCAACAGCAACACACTAAACGATCAGGTGCTAAGCTAAAGAAATGGGTCAAGTCAATCACATCATTCTCTAATGATGTGATCCTGTTAATCGAATGACAACTCATGTCTATGGCTAGGAAACTTAACCATCTTTGATTCAACGAGCTAGTCAAATAGAGGAATACTAGTGACACTTTGTTTGTCTATATATTCACACGTGTACTAAGTTTCCAGTTAATACAATTCTAGCATGAATAATAAACATTTATCATGAAATAAGGAAATAAATAATAACTTTATTATTGCCTCTAGGGCATATTTCCTTCAGTCTCCCACTTGCACTAGAGTCAATAATCTAGTTCACATTGCTATGTGATTTAACACCAATAGTTCACATCACCATGTGATTAACACCCATAGTTCACATCGCCATGTGACCAACACTAAAAGTGTTTACTAGAGTCAGTAATCTAGTTCACATCGTCATGTGATTAACACCAAAAGAGTACTAAGGTGTGATCATGTTTTGCTTGTGAGAGTAGTTTAGTCAACGGGTCTGCCACATTCAGATCCGTATGTGTATTTTGCAAATTTCTATGTCTACAATGCTCTGCACGGAGCTACTCTAGCTAATAGCTCCCACTTTCAATATGTATCTAGATTGAGACTTAGAGTCATCAAGATCGGTGTCAAAGCTTGCATTGATGTAACTCTTTACGACGAACTCTTTGTCACCTCCATAACCGAGAAATATTTCCTTATTCCACTAAGGATAATTTTGACCATTGTCCAGTGATCTACTCCTAGATCACTATTGTACCCTCTTGCCAAACTACTGGTGAGGTACACAATAGGTCTGGTACACAACATACCATACTTTATAGAACCAATGACTGAGGCATAGGGAATGAATTTTCATTCTCTTTCTATTTTCTGCCATGGTCGGGTTTTGAGTCTTACTCAACTTCACACCTTGCAACACAGGCAAGAGCTCCTTCTTTGACTGTTCCATTTTAAAATACTTCAAAATCTTATCAAGGTATGTACTCATTGAAAAATCTTATCAAGCGTCTTGATCTATCTCTACAGATCTTGATGCACAAAGTGTAAGCAGCTTCACCGAGGCCTTTCTTTGAAAAATTCCTTTCAAACACTCCTTTATGCTTTCCAGAAAATTCTACATTATTTATGATCAACAATATGTCATTCACATTTATCTATCAGAAATGCTATAGTGCTCCCACTCACTTTCCTGTAAATATTGGCTTCACCGCAAGTCTGTATAAAACTATATGCTTTGATCAACTCATCAAAGCATATATTCCAACTCCGAGATGCTTGCACCAGTACATAGATGGATCGCTAGATCTTGCACACCTTGTTAGTACCTTTAAGATTGACATAACCTTCTGGTTGCATCATATACAACTTTTCTTTAAGAAATATCCATTTAAGGAATGCAGTTTTGACATCTATTTGCCAGATTTCATAAAATATGGCAACTGCTAACATGATTCGGACGGATTTAAGCATCGCTACAGTTGATAAAATCTCATTGTAGTCAACACCTTGAACTTCTCAAAAACCCTTTTGTGACAAGTCGAGCTTTGTAGATAGTAACACTACTATCAGTGTCCGTCTTCCTCTTGAAGATCCATTTATTTAATATGGCTTGTCGATCATTGGTCAAGTCCACCAAAGTCCACACTTTGTTCTCATACATGGATCCCATCTCAGATTTCATGGCCTCAAGCCATTATGCGGAATCTAGGCTCATCATCGCTTCCTCATAGTTCGTAGGTTCATCATGGTCTAGTAACATGACTTCCAGAATAGGATTACCGTACCACTCTTGTGCGGATCTTACTCTGGAAGACCTACGAGGTTCAGTAGTAACTTGATCTGAAGCTTCATGATCATCATCATTAGCTTCCTCACTAATTGGTGTAGGAATCATAGGAACTGATTTCTGTGATGAACTACTTTCCAATAAGGGAGCAGGTATAGTTACCTCATCAAGTTGTACTTTCCTCCCACTCACTTCTTTCTAGAGAAACTCCTTCTCTAGAAAGGATCTATTCTTAGCAACAAAGATTTTGCCTTCGGGTCTGTGATAGAAGGTGTACCCAACAATTTCCTTTGGGTATCCTATGAAGACGCACTTCTTCGAATTGGGTTTGAGCTTATCAGGTTGAAAACTTTTTCACATAAGCATCACAGGTCCAAACTTTAAGAAACGACAACTTTGGTTTCTTGCCAAACCATAGTTTATAAGGCGTCGTCTCAATGGATTTTGATGGTGCCCTATTTAAGTGAATGCAGCTGTCTCTAATGCATAGCCCCAAAACGATATTTGTAAATCGGTAAGAGACATCATAGATCGCATCATATCCAATAAAGTGTGGTTATGATGTTCGGGCACACCATTATGCTATGGTGTTCCAGGTGGTGTGAACTGTGAAACTATTCCACATTGTTTAAAATGAAGGCCAAACTCATAACTCAAATATTCTCCTCTACGATCAGATCGTAGAAACTTTATTTTCTTGTTATGATAATTCTCCACTTCACTCTGAAATTCTTTGAACTTTTCAAATGTTTCAGACTTACATTTCATTAAGTAGATATACTCATATCTGCTCAAATAATCTTGTGAAGGTCAAAAAATAACGATACCCACCACGAGCATCTACACTCATTGGACTGCATACATCGGTATGTATTATTTCTAATAACTCACTAGCTCGTTCCATTCTTCCAAAGAACGGAGTTTTAGTCATTTATAAGGCACAGTTCGCAAACATCAAATGATTCATAATCAAGTGATTCCAAAAGTCCATCTTTATGGAGTTTCTTCATGCGCTTTACACCGATATGACCCAAACGGCAGTGCCACATAAGTTGCACTATCATTATCAACTTTGCATCTTTTGGCATCAATATTATGAATATGTGTATTACCACGATTGAGATCCAACAAACTATTTTCATTGGGTGTATTACCTTCGAAGGTTTTATTCATATAAACAGAACAACAATCATTCTCTAACTTAAAATGAATAACCATATTGCAATAAACATGATTAAATCATATTCATGCTAAAACACAAACGCCAAATAACATTTATTTAGGTTCAACACTAATCCCGAAAGTATAGGGAGTGTGCGATGATGATCATATCAATCTTGGAACCACTTCCAACATACATCATCACTTCACTCTCAACTAGTCTCTGTTTATTCTGTAACTCTTGTTTCGAGTTACTAATCTTAGCAACCGAACAAGTATCAAATACTCAGGGGCTACTATAAACACTAGTAAGGTACACATCAATAACCTGTATATCAAATATACCCTTGTTCACTTTTCCATCCTTCTTATCCACCAAATATTCAGGGCATTTCCGCTTCAAGTGACCATTTCCTTTGTAGTAGAAGCACTCAGTTTCAGGCTTTGGTTCAGCTTTGGGTTTCTTCACGGGAGCGACAACTTGCTTGCCATTCTACTTGAAGTTCCCTTTCTTTCCCTTTGCCCTTTTCTTAAAACTAGTGGTCTTATCAATCATCAACACTTGATGCTCTTTTCTTGATTTCTACCTTCATCGACTTCAGCATCACGAAGAGCTCGGGAATCATTTACGTCATCCCTTGCATACTATAGTTCATCAAGAAGTTCCAGTAACTTTGGTGATGGTGACTAGAGAATTCTGTCAATCACTATCTTATCTAGAAGATTAACTCCCACTTGATTCAAGCGATTGTAGTACCCAGACAATCTGAGCACATGCTCACTGCTTGAGCTATTCTCCTCCATCTTTTAGCTATAGAACTTGTTGGAGACTTCATATCTCTCACCTCGCACTACAAGAAATATGTCAACTTGTGACCTTGACTATTGGTCACTGAAAGGTCATTGTTTTTCATTTGCAACCTTTTTATGACCAAAAACAGAAGGTCAAAAGCTGGCGGTCATAAACTGAAATTAACGACCTTCTCTGTGAGAAGGTCTTAGATGTTTACGACCAAAATAGAAGGTCGTTGAACCCATGACCTTCTGTTTTGGTCACTGGTTGTCTGCCTAGGCCACGTCGGATCCGACGTGGCAATCTGACATGGCAAAACTATGACCAATTGAAAAGGTCGTGGACAAGATTCAGCCCGGTCCGATTCGGTGTTTTACATGGGCCGAGCCCAACAATTCAGCCTTTTATATATTTTTCCCTATTAATTTTGATCAGCTACATGGGCCAGGCCCAACATTATAGCTTTTTATTTTCTGGATGTTTTCATTTCGGCGTTTTTATTTTCTAGGCCTTTTGCGGACCATTTCTTATTTGGGTCTCTTGTATTTTTCTTTTGGGCCTAGGCCTTTTACATTCTATTTCCTTAATTTTCAGCCTTTTTCCAGTGAATATTATTTGGGCCACATCATTTTGAGATGCCAAATACTATTACGTCACACTTGTCAGGTACATCCTAGGTTTCAATTTTCATAATTTTAAGCAATATTTCATTGAGAACAATTAACAGATGGAAATTATCAATACACATGCCAATTTTGGCTAGCACAATCTTTACATAGTACATTTCACCCAGATACTATCACAACATATAACTAGCTCTACAAGTATAGTTCTGCTTTCTTCACGTTCAGGTTGGAGCTCTTTTTTGTAGAGGCTGAACAAAGGCATCTAACAATAAACAAAAGGAGTTAGAAACAGGATAAAAACAAACATACAAAGCAGCTAGGGACTGAATCATGAAGCATATGTACATGTAACAGTAACAACCACAAGGACCACTCAACACAAGAGAATACCAACACGGACAGAATGGTTCTAGATGTTGAACACAAAAAATGATTCAATCTCAGATGGTTGATTGAGCATGCACAAATGAACAGGACATATGTTCTACACTAATTTTACACAAATCATTATCAATTACAATAGACTCAAAACAAAATACCATAGCTTCTATATCACATAGGGAATCGACACAATAATACTCCCTGCGTCCCAAAATAGGCATCTCAAAACCAAGTAACAGAAAAAAAATGGGATAGACTGAAGACTTATCTAACTGGAGAAGATATCGTTGTTGTGGTTGTAGCACAGTGACCTCATGACTAAGAATGTGGTACCATGGCCAGCGTTGATACACTCCAGTGAGGTAAGCATCATGGCTTCATCAGGTCTGCGAGAACAAACTATGTAAAAAATCAAGGGCATAACAGATTCATGTCAAGTTATACATGAGCGATCAAACAGATTCATGCCTAGAGTTCACAGAAACGATCCAAATCCAAAACTTAGGGGTGGATGGGATAACAGAGAGGGGACGCACCGCTCTAGCAGAGGGTGGCGCCGAGGACAGAGTCGCCGTCAATGCTTCTGGTGTGCTCCAGTCGCCTACATGCCAGGAGTTTTGTGACTTGTGAAGATACATCTATGCACCAAAGCAGCAGTTCATTTACCAAAAGAAAATAACAGTTCAAGCATCATGGTACCAACACCAATTTATCGACAGCTCAACACCAAAAATGGAAGTTAAATTGACAAAGCCATACTCTGACCATTTCATCCTCAATACATGCAATGTGTTGTGCGCTTCACATACACATGGCAAATGCACTGCACGTAACAAGCAGACTAGTAGAAATTACTACAAGAAGGAGAATAGCACACCTCATGTACGGAATTCACACTTGACAATTACAATAGGTGCTGCACATACATGGAGACGTGTTTCAAAATAAAACTCAGGATTTAGGCACGCATCTTCAGATTTGTCAATCAGTTTGCCAACAAATTCAGTTGATTTCATGTCTGAATACTTCAAACCACTGATTTTGTACCAAATTCAAAGAACACACACATTTTGTAAGCCAAAAAAGCTACATCCACGAGCTTAATGCTACATCCACAGCAGTCTGACTTCTCAAATGGAAGATTCACCTTCTGAATCATGTAGGAGAAAAACATCGAAACCATGGAATCAACAGGTAATCGTACCTTGAGCAGCAAAGCAGGCGCCTCAGATGATCACGGGAGCACGATCCCGCCACGTTGCCTTGCTGCTGGCCTCGTCGGGCGCTTCACCATTGGCCAGAGGAGGAGCAGCCAGAGAGTCCAAGACTGTAAATGCCAAAGAGAGCAGCGAGTAAAATGGACTGAATTTTTTTGCCACTAAATGAATGCTATATATCTATGCTGCTACTAAATGGTGCTTGTGCATAACTGAATTTTGCTGCTGGTACTGACCGTTGACAGACAACTATTGCGCTAAACTTTGCTACTACTAGTATGTGATTTTCAAATGAGATTATGTAAAAACAAAAGAAAGGTTAGTAAGAGTTGGTCTCTGTAGGTGATTCTCAACAATTATAACAAAGAAAGGTTAGTAAGAGTTGGTCTCCATCTCCAATATATCTGTTGGATTTAATTCTAATCTTTTCCTAGGTTCTATAAGCTTAAATTTCATAGACCTGATTGACACTGTAGGTTCTATAAGCTTAAATTTCAGAGACCTGATTCAATTCAGAAAAGGAGTGGGAGCTTATTTAAGAGGCAAGTGAGTGAGTGAACATGTTATTAGGCTTAATTACCAGGATTTGGAAGAAAACACTGGTGGAGAAGATGCACGCAAGGCCACCAAGCCAGTTGTAATAGTAGCAGGAGCAACAGTTAATTGGAGGAAACAAACCAAATGGGATAGCTGATGAACGCGGCAAACAGCCGAACAATGGATGTACTTACTGAAAGATCGAGGATGTCACCTAGAGGGGGGTGAATAGGCGCTTTAAAATAATTACGGTTTAGGCTTGAACAAATGCGGAATAAACCTAGCGGTTAATTTGTCAAGCACAAAACCTAAAACAACTAGGCTCACCTATGTGCACCAACAACTTATGCTAAGCAAGATAAGCAACTATGTGATAGCAAGATATATGACAAAGAACAATATGGCTATCACAAAGTAAAGGGCATAAGTAAAGGGCTCGGGTAAGAGATAACCGAGGGACGCGGAGACGATGATGTATCCCGAAGTTCACACCCTTGCGGATGCTAATCTCCGTTTGGAGAGGTGTGGAGGCACAATGCTCCCAAAGAAGCCACTAGGGCCACCGTAATCTCCTCACGCCCTGGCACAATGCAAGATGTCGTGATTCCACTAAGGGGACCTTGAGGACAGTCACTGAACCCGTACAAATGGCGACCCTTGGGGCGGTCACCAAACCTGTACACTTTGGAAACCCTTGGGGACGGTCACCGGTACCCGTCAAATTGCTCAGGGCAATCTCCACAACCTAATTGGAGACCCCGACGCTTGACCAGAGCTTTACACCATAATGATTGAGCTCCGAACAACACCAACCGTCTAGGGCGCCAAGGCACCCAAGAGGAACAAGCTCTAGGGTGTCCAAACACCCAAGAGTAACAAGCTCAAGGGTACCAAGCACCCAAGAGCAATAAGCTTCTCAACTTGTAACTTCCACGTATCACGTGGAGAACTCAAACCGATGCACCAAATGCAATGGCAAGGGCACACGGAGTGCCCAAATCCTTCTCTCTCAAATCCCACTGAAGTAACTAATGCTAGGGAGGAAGATGAGAGGAAGAACAAGAAGGAGAACACCAAGAACTCCAAGATCTAGATCCAATGGGTTCCCCTCACATAGAGGAGAAAGTGATTGGTGGAAATGTGGATCTAGATCTCCAGTCTCTTTTCCCTCAAAAACTAGCAAGAATCCATGGAGGGATTGAGAGTTAGCAAGCTCGAAGAAGGTCAACAATGGGGGAAGAACACGAGCTCAAAGGATAATGTTCAATGGGGAAGAAGACCCCCTTTTATAGGTGGGGAAAAATCCAACCGTTATGCTCACACCCGCACAGAGCGGTACTACCGCTCCAAGGAGCGATACTACCGCTAGGGCGGTACTACCCCTTTGAAAAACAACAGCGAGGAGGCAAAAGGACAGTAGAACCACCGGAGCGGTACTACTGCTCGACCTCATGGCACTACCGCTAGGGATAGCGGTACTACCGCAAGTGGTAGCGGTACTACTACTTGTGAGCGGTACAAAAAAAATACTTCCGTGCCTACTTCCGCTGAGCAAAACACGAGATTTTGGTCCGGAGTGGTACTACCGCTCAGGAGCCGCGGTAGTACAGATCTGGAGCGGTACTACCGCTCAGGAGCCCCGGTAGCACCGCTCTGGAGCGGTAGTAAAAAATTACATCATCTCTAGCCGCGGTAGTACCGCTGCAGCCTTTACCAAAATAGCCACAACTTCTGCAAACGGACTCCGAATTCAATGAAACCAAGTTTGTTGGAAAGATAACGACATGGGCTAACACAATCTTGATAGAAATAACAATAAGAAGCAAGGGAGAAAAGGCCCATAAGAAAATGGTGAGAACCCTTCCTTGGATAAGACTGGTAAAACCTCCAACACCGAAAACTTCATAGAAGATGCACGCGAACTCCGTTTTCGATGAACTCAAGCTTGTCATCAAGATGACCATAAGCTCTAAGACTCACAAAGAGAACCAAACAAGAACCTAGAAACATGATGCAAGGATGCAATGCTTTGAGCTCTCTACTAACGATACGATCAAGCTACCAACTTGAGAGCCCCCTTGATAGTACGGCAAACGATCCTATAAACCGGTCTCCCAACTACCACCATGAGACCGGTAAAATAGAAAACCTATCAAGGGAAAACCTTTGCCTTGCACATGGTCCACTTGAGCTAGGTGATGACGATCTTGACTCCCTCAAGTTGGACCACCTTTCTTCATTGTGTTGGCTTGATGAAGACTAGATGATTGCTCCACCATAGTCCACTATGGGTGAGCCACTCTTCGGCTCATCTTCACAAGTCCATTGTCACCACAATGGACGGAAAGCTTCAAGCACTTGATCTCTTCGTGATGCATCACTTGAACTTGCACACCGCATCCTAACCCCACAAAGAACTCTCACGAAGACCATGGGTTAGTACACAAAGCGTAATTGACAATGCTTACCATACAATGGGATCACTTGATCCCTCTCGGTACATCTTCTACGCTTTGTGTGTTGATCAACTTGATTCACTCTTTTACTTAATCTTGATCAACCTCTCACAAGACTAATCTTTTCGGTAATTCCTTGAATAGCACCTTGGTCGACACAAACTCTCCTTGAAAACAACACATGTACTCCAAGAAAATCCTATGGGCAAAACCTTCAAATAAAACTCAAGGCAACCATTAGTCCATAGAGATTTTCATCAATTCCCAAAACCAAACATGGGGGCACCGCATGTTCTTTCACTTACACTCTCAAGGTAAAAATCGATCAAGAGTAAATTGACAACAGCAGCATCATCATCCAGGCAGCCAAACGTGCTCCCAAACCAGGCAGTTTACCTAATATCAACCATTCAATGCCACTGTAAAGACCTGAAATACATATAATGATTTAACAGGATATTTTTGTGCAGAGCAAAGTAACATATGGGCATTAGAAATATGTTACTTTAGAATGCAGAGCAAAGTAATCCTCTCAACTCCACTAGTTATTTTATTATGAGTACAGTGACCCCCTTTGATACCATCATACACGAATTAGAATCTCTAAAGTATGTCAATCAGGGATGATAACATGAAGCAGGCACAACAACAGAATGAAGTGAAATCTTTATGCAAGCCCATGTATTTTGTTATAAAGAAGCATTGAACCAATTAAAAGCAAGCTTCTAGATCTATGTTTGGACGACAAAAAATTGTACAAGCTGAGTTATTTGATGAAATAATCCAAGCCTTTAGCCTCCTACTAGATATGCTCTTAATGTAGATAGTGCGTAGAACCACTATGGACAGTTGGACACAATCACAGTAAGATCTTATCTAATGTAGATGTATTGTCTTTGTCAGGATCACAAGCTATATGGATCATGATGGACTATTACTAATAGCTGAATGGCAATCTAAGAAGTCAGACACTACCAGTTCTAGGCTGTCAACTCAACAAGCAACATCACAATCCTCTCAACACCACTAGTTATTATTATGCATTGGCATCAAAGGGGGTCAAAGATTTAATCACTAATCACAGATCACGACAGAACCACCAAACAAAGGAAGATCTCTACTCGTCTAGTAGCAAGCAGGCAAGCAACCAAACACCTGCAGGGCCCATGTCAGTTCCATGGACGAACGCGTACCGAATCTGAAATGCTGCTCGAGCCTGAGCCCGACGAGCACGAGGCTGAGCATGTTCGCAAGTAGGTGGACGATGCCGGCGAGGAGCCAGATGAAGGTCATGAGTCTCCACCCCTGGTGCTCGTGCACCACCTAGTCCCACATGAGCGCGCCCAGCTTCTGCAATCTCGAGACAACAATATGCGCCCTGGAGCGTAAGAGATGATGAATATATTGTTGAATCGAAAGAATCGAAGCAGTGGATCACTCACATGGCGGAGGAGGGCTCGCATCAGCGGCGTGGGCGCCAGGTCGGCCTTGAGGGGCGTCGTGGCCTCCAGGGACGATGAGGCCCCCGTCGTCGCCGCGGATCTGGTGTCGTCAGGTTCGGATGAATGGGCGGCGCGATAGGAGGAGAGGAGAGGAGAGGAGGGACGATGGGCGGCACGCGCTCAGAAGGAGTGGTGGTGGTGGTGGCGTGAGGGAGGGGAAGGGAGAGAGGAGGGCATGGGGGAGGCCATGGACGGCGGGGAGCTCCTCCAGAGGGAGGTGGCAGCCGCGATCTAGAAGGGAGGAGGTGGTGGCGGAGGAGGGGGGAGTCTTGATTTGGGCATGGCGTTGTGGCTAGGTGGGGTGGGGAATCGCCGCGGTCCGATCTCCGCCCGCTCCGACGAGATCGAGGGGAGGATCGGTGGAGCTGGCGGGGAGGAAGGGGACGGGATCGAGAGGAGATAGGGTTTGCGTGGGTGAGGAAGGGAGGGGATCGAGGAGTGAGGGAAAGAAAGGAGGCAGGGGGTGGATGGAAATTGACCCGGAGGACATAGCTAGGGTTTCGGGGTTGGTGTGGATGGGTTGAGGACAGCCGTTGGATCCCCGAGCATCCGACGGTGTTGGATGCACGATCCGCGTGATATGTCCACAGACCAATCAGAATGCAGTATGATTTTATGACCATCTAAATTGGTAGTAATTGACTTAAAATAACGTGTTAAAATCATTTAATCTACTTTATGATCTGAGAAATTCTAAAACAAATGGAAAACCTTCTCATTGTGTCACCAAAATTTGAACAAGTTTTCAGAAAAAATAACAACATTGAATAAGATAAATATCTTTAAAAAGGTGTCGTTGGAAATGAGTTTTTTGTAAAAAAAACATTATCCCTTTTTCGAGTGCCCAAAATGAGTTTTTTTTGTGAAGGACCTACAATATATTTATTGCAAAATTGGATGAAATCAATTTTATAAACTATTAGGCCATATTTAATGCACAAACGACCAAATAGTTGGGTGTCAAAAGATTTTATCCACCTTTGGTAAAAAAGACAAATTTCCGTTGATCCAGCTGGAAGCGGGTCAAATTTTAACTATAGCTGCCTCATAGTTTGCTATTTATTTTTTCCAAATATCATTTCTAGGTACATAAGTATCTATTTAATAAGAGAAAGATCAAATGTTTTCCAAGATTCAACCAGTAGCTAGGAACGGTCAAGCCCGCCGTTTTGACCGCATTTTGAAACGGGCATAAAAAATTGAATAAAAATCAAAAAATTGGAAAACCTTCGCATTGTGTCATTAAATGTGACCAAGTTTCTAGGAAAAATAATAAACTTGTAATACGACAATTATTTTAAAAATGTGTTCTCACAAACGAGCTATCATGCGTGAAGATTCATGGCTTTCAAGCCGAATGATGAATCTTATGGCCACATTCATGGCATAGTTTCCTCAAATGATCTCATATTGTGCACAAGGGTGCATCTTGGAATACCAAACAATGTTGCCTAAGGGAGTTTTCATTTTCTTTGCACGAAAAATTCATTTTCCATTTTTCAAGTGCCCGATATGAGATTTTTTTTGTGAAGGACCTACAATATATTTATTGCAAAATTGGACCAAATCAATTTTATAAAATACTAGGCCATATTTAATGCACAAATGACCAAATGGTTGGGTGTCAAAAGATTTCGTCCATCTCTGGTGAAAAAGACAATTTTTTGCCGATTTAGTAGGAAGCGGGTCAAATTTGAACTGTAGCTGCCTCATAGTTTGCAATTTATTTTTTCCAAAAATCATTTCTAGGTACATAAGTATTTATTTAATAAGAGAAACATCAAATATTTTCCAAGATTTAACCACTAGCTAGGAACGGTCAAGCCCGCCGTTTTGACCGCATTTTGAAACAAGCATAAAAAATTCAAAAAAAATCAAAAAATGGAAAACCTTCGCATTGTGTCATTATATGTAGCCAAGTTTCCAGAAAAATAGTAAACTTGTAGTACGGAAATTATTTTAAAAAAGTGTTCTCAGAAACGAGCATGCGTGAAGATTCATGGCTTTCAAGCCAAATGATCAATCTTATGGCCACATTCATGGCATAGTTCGTTCAAATGATGTCATATTGTGCACAAGGGTGCATCTTGGAATTCCAAACAATGTTTCCTACGGGAGTTTTCATTTTCTTTGCACGAAAAATTCATTTTCCATTTTTCGAGTGCTCGATATGAGGGTTTTTTGTGAAGGACCTACAATATATTTATTGCAAAATTGGACCAAATCAATTTTATAAAATACTAGGCCATATTTAATGCACAAATGACCAAATGGTTGGGTGTCAAAAGATTTGGTCCATCTCTGGTGAAAAAGACAATTTTTTGCCGATCCAGCTGGAAGCGGGTCAAATTTGAACTGTAGCTACCTCATAGTTTGCTATTTATTTTTTCCAAAAATCATTTCTAGGTACATAAGTATCTATTTAATAAGAGAAACATCAAATGTTTTCCAAGATTCAACCACTAGCTAGGAACGGTCAAGCCCGCCGTTTTGACCGCATTTTGAAACAGGCATAAAAAATTCAAAAAAAAAACAAAAAATTGGAAAGCCTTCGCATTGTGTCATTATATGTGGCCAAGTTTCCCGAAAAATAATAAACTTGTAATATGGAAATTATTTTAAAAAAGTGTTCTCAGAAACGAGCTATCATGCGTGAAGATTCATGGCTTTCAAGCCAAATGATCAATCTTATGGCCACATTCATGGCATAGTTTGTTCAAATGATATCATATTGTGCACAAGGGTGCATCTTGGAATTCCAAATACTGTTGCCTAAGGGAGTTTTCATTTTCTTTGCACAAAAAATTCATTTTCCATTTTTGGAGTGCCCGATATGAGGTTTTTTTGTGAAGGACCTACAATATATTTATTGCAAATTTGGACCAAATCAATTTTATAAAATACTAGGCCATACTTAATGCACAAATGAACAAATGGTTGGGTGTCAAAAGATTTGGTCCATGTCTGGTGAAAAAGACAATTTTTTGCCGATTCAGTAGGAAGCGGGTCAAATTTGAACTGTAGCTGCCTCATAGTTTGCTATTTATTTTTTCCAAAAATAATTTCTAGCTACATAAGTATCTATTTAATAAGAGAAACATGAAATGTTTTCCAAGATTCAACCACTAGCTAGGAACGGTCAAGCCCGCCGTTTTCATCGCATTTTGAAACAGGCATAAAGAATTCAAAAACAACAAAACATTGGAAAACCTTCGCATTGTGTCATTATATGTGGCCAAGTTTCCAGAAAAATAATAAACTTGTAATACGGAAATTATTTTAAAAAACTGTTCTCAGAAACGAGCTATCATGCATGAAGATTCATGGCTTTCAAGCCAAATGATCAATCTTATGGACACATTCATGGCATAGTTTGTTCAAATGATCTCATATTGTGCACAAGGGTGCATCTTGGAATTACAAACAATGTTGCCTAAGGGAGTTTTCATTTTCTTTGCACGAAAAAAATCATTTTCCATTTTTCGAGTGCCCGATATGAGGTTTTTTTGTGAAGGACCTACAATATATTTATTGCAAAATTGGACCAAATCAATTTTATAAAATACTAGGCCATATTTAATGCACAAATGACCAAATGGTTGGGTGTCAAAAGATTTGGTCCATCTCTCGTGAAAAAGACAATTTTTTGCCGATTCAGTAGGAAGCGGGTCAAATTTGAACTGTAGCTGCCTCATAGTTTGCTATTTATTTTTTCCAAAAATCATTTCTAGGTACATAAGTATTTATTTAATAAGAGTAACATCAAATGTTTTCCAAGATTCAGCCACTAGCTAGGAACAGTCAAGACCGCCGTTTTGACCGCATTTTGAAACAGGCATAAAAAAATCATAAAATTGGAAAACCTTCGCATTGTGTCATTATATGTGGCCAAGTTTCGAGAAAAATAATAAACTTGTAATACGTAAATTATTTCAAAAAAGTGTTCTTAGAAACGAGCTATCATGCGTGAAGATTCATGGCTTTCAAGCCAAATGATCAATCTTATGGCCACATTCATGGCATAGTTTGTTCAAATGATATCATATTGTGCACAAGGGTGCATCTTGGAATTCTAAATACTGTTGCCTAAGGGACTTTTCATTTTCTTTGCACGAAAAATTCATTTTCCATTTTTCGAGTGCCCGATATGAGGTTTTTTTGTGAAGGGCCTACAATATATTTATTGCAAATTTGGACCAAATCAATTTTATAAAATACTAGGCCATACTTAATGCACAAATGACCAAATGGTTGGGTGTCAAAAGATTTGGTCCATCTCTGGTGAAAAGACAAATTTTTGCCGATTTAGTAGGAAGCGGGTGAAATTTGAACTGTAGCTGCCTCATAGTTTTCTATTTATTTTTTCCAAAAATAATTTCTAGGTACATAAGTATCTATTTAATAAGAGAAACATCAAATGTTTTCCAAGATTCAACCACTAGCTAGGAACGGTCAAGCCCGCCGTTTTCACCGCATTTTGAAACAGGCATAAAAAATTCAAAAAAAATCAAAAAATTGGAAAACCTTCGCATTGTGTCATTATATGTGGCCAAGTTTCCAGAAAAATAATAAACTTGTAATACGGAGATTATTTTAGAAAAGTGTTCTCAGAAACGAGCTATCATGCATGAAAATTCATGGCTTTCAAGCCAAATGATCAATCTTATGGCCACATTCATGGCATAGTTTGTTCAAATGATCTCATATTGTGCACAAGGGTGCATCTTGGAATTCCAAACAATGTTGCCTAAGGGAGTTTTCATTTTCTTTGCACGAAAAAATCATTTTCCATTTTTCGAGTGCCCGATATGAGGTTTTTTTGTGAAGGACCTACAATATATTTATTGCAAAATTGGACCAAATCAATTTTATAAAACACTAGGCCATATTTAATGCACAAATGACCAAATGGTTGGGTGTCAAAAGATTTGGTCCATCTCTGGTGAAAAAGACAATTTGTTGCCGATTCAGTAGGAAGCGGGTCAAATTTGAACTGTAGTTGCCTCATAGTTTGCTATTTATTTTTTCCAAAAATCATTTCTAGGTACATAAGTATCTATTTAATAAGAGAAACATCAAATGTTTTCCATGATTCAGCCACTAGCTAGGAATGGTCAAGACCGCCGTTTTGACTGCATTTTGAAACAGGCATAAAAAATTCAAAAAAAAATCAAAAAATTGGAAAACCTTCGCATTGTGTCATTATATGTGGCCAAGTTTCCAGAAAAATAATAAAATTGTAATACGGAAATTATTTTAAAAAAGTGTTCTCAGAAACGAGCTATCATGCGTGAAGATTCATGGCTTTCAAGCCGAATGATCAATCTTATGGCCACATTCATGGCATAGTTTGTTCAAATGATCTCATATTGTGCACAAGGGTGCATCTTGGAATTCCAAACAATGTTGCCTAAGGGAGTTTTCATTTTCTTTGCATGAAAAGTTCATTTTCCATTTTTCGAGTGCCCGATATGAGGTTTTTTGTGAAGGACCTACAATATATTTATTGCAAAATTGGACCAAATCAATTTTGTAAAATACTAGGCCATATTTAATGCACAAATGAACAAATGGTTGGGTGTCAAAAGATTTGGTCCATCTCTGGTGAAAAAGACAGTTTTTTGCCGATTTAGTAGGAAGCGAGTCAAATTTGAACTGTAGCTGCCTCATAGTTTGCTATTTATTTTTTCCAAAAATAATTTCTAGCTACATAAGTATCGATTTAATAAGAGAAACATCAAATGTTTTCCAATATTCAACCACTAGCTAGGAATGGTCAAGCCCGCCATTTTGACCGCATTTTGAAAGAGGCATAAAAAATTCAAAAAAAATCAAAAAATTGGAAAACCTTCGCGTTGTGTCATTATATGTGGCCAAGTTTCCAAAAAAATAATAAACTTGTAATATGGAAATTATTTTAAAAAGTGTTCTCAGAAACGAGCTATCATGCATGAAGATTCGTGCCTTTCAAGCCAAATGATCAATCTTATGGCCACATTCATGGCATAGTTTGTTCAAATGATCTCATATTGTGCACAAGGTTGCATCTTGGAATTCCAAACAATGTTGCCTAAGGGAGTTTTCATTTTCCATTTTCCGAGTGCCCGATATGAGGTTTTTTTGTGAAGGACCAACAATATATTTATTGCAAAATTGGACCAAATCAATTTTATAAATACTAGGACATATTTAATGCACAGTTGACAAAATGTTTCGGTGTCAAAAGATTTGGTCCATCTCTGGTGAAAAAGACAATTTTTTGCCGATTCAGTAGGAAGCGGGTCAAATTTGAACTGTAGCTGCCTCATAGTTTGCTATTTATTTTTTCCAAAAATCATTTCTAGGTACATAAGTATCTATTTAATAAGAGAAACATCAAATGTTTTCCAAGATTCAACCACTAGCTAGGAACGGTCAAGCCCGCCATTTTGACCGCATTTTGAAACAGGCATAAAAAATTCAAAAAAAATCAAAAAATTGGAAAACCTTCGCATTGTGTCATTATATGTGGCCAAGTTTCGAGAAAAATAATAAACTTGTAATACGGAAATTATTTTAAGAAATTGTTCTCAGAAACGAGCTATCATGCGTGAAGATTCTTGGCTTTCAAGCCAAATGATCAATCTTATGGCTACAGTCATGGCATAGTTTGTTCAAATGATCTCATATTCTGCACAAGGGTGCATCTTGGAATTCCAAACAATGTTCCCTAAGGGAGTTTTTATTTTCTTTGCACGAAAAATTCATTTTCCATTTTTGGAGTGCCCGATATGAGGTTTTTTGGTGAAGGACCTACAATATATTTATTGCAAAATTGGACCAAATCAATTTTATAAAATACTTGGCCATATTTAATGCACAAATGATCAAATGGTTGGGTGTCAAAAGATTTGGTCCATCTCTGGTGAAAAAGACAATTTTTTGCCGATTCAGTAGGAAGCAGGTCAAATTTGAACTGTAGCTGCCTCATAGTTTGCTATTTATTTTTTCCAAAAATCATTTCTAAGTACATAAGTATCTATTTAATAAGAGAAACATCAAATGTTTTCCAAGATTCAACCACTAGCTAGGAACGGTCAAGCCCGCCTTTTTGACCGCATTTTGAAACACGCATAAAAAATTCAAAAAAAATCAAAAAATTGGAAAACCTTTGCATTTTGTCATTATATGTGGCCAAGTTTCTAGAAAAATAATAAACTTGTAATACAGAAATTATTTTTAAAAAGTGTTCTCAGAAACGAGCTATCATGCGTGAAGATTCATGGCTTTCAAGCCAAATGATCAATCTTATGGACATATTCATGGCATAGTTTGTTCAAAGTGCACAAGGGTGCATCTTGGAATTCCAAACAATGTTGCCTAAGGGAGTTTTCATTTTCTTTGCACGGAAAATTCATTTTCCATTTTCCGAGTACCCGCAATGAGTTTTTTTGTGAAGGACCTACCATATATTTGTTGCAAAATTGGACCAAATCAATTTTATAAAATACTAGGACATATTTAATGCACAGTTAACAAGATGTTTGGGTGTCAAAAGTTTTGATCCACCTTTGGTGAAAAAGACAAATTCCCGCCGATTCAGTAGGAAGCGGGTGAAATTTGAACTGCAGCTGCCTCATAGTTTGCTATTTATTTTTTCCAAAAATCATTTCTAGTTACATAAGTACCTATTTAATCAGAAATACATGGTTTGGTGGTGATACCTTGAGGTTTGGACAGTGGCCGAGGGCCCCAACTCTAGAGTGCGTAAACTCGCATGCCCGCCGCGAGGTCACCGCGTGACCATGGTGTTGCCATGTGTTCTAGGCGGCCTAGGCATGTCTAGTCGGTTGGGCACTCCCCAGGTAGGTGCTAGGAAGAAAATCACAACATAAGATTCTCACGAGGAGACCGATCGATGCTCAAACATGAATAAGCACCCAAGTGTTTGATTAGCGGTACGGGAAATGCACATGGCTAATGGGCATGAGTTTTGGCTGAGGATGATCAGTTACTAAGAAGACCGTCTTCACAAATTTTCACCTCAAAAGGAGGAGCCTAGGTGGTACTTGCTTTGCAAAGTACCACACTGGACATAAATACGAATGTTGAAGCTGGGCTCAAAATAATGAATGGATTGAGCTGGCATTTGGTGTGGGATGGTTATTTGGGCATAAGAAAGCACTGTAGAAAATGGATACTATTTGGACATGCCAAAGTGGTACTTCCTTCACAAAGTGTTTTTCTGAACAGAATAGGAAAATGAATATTTTTGAATTATTTTTGAATTAGGCAAGGAAGGTTTTTTACATACTGACGAAGATATGACCCAAAGAATTTATGAGATTTTTTTGGGAATTTTGGGAATGACATAAATATAGGTTGCTTCACAACCTAGGGCAAAAACTGCCACATGGACATGACACATAGGCAAAACTGATGAGGTGGCACCTAGTCATAGCGACCCACCACAATTTACAAGGTTATGACCATCTATATTGGTCATGATCAGATAGAAATAAGGCAGCGGACCAGTGTTATCTACCTGACCATTTCATGTAAGGAAATTATGACCTTTCTGACCAAAATGGTCGTTATAGTTTAGGATTTGGAGCCAACCAAACAGCTTTTGACCAATTGGTCTGAAATGGTCATAGATCTATGACCAATTCTTCCAGGGCCACTGACAGAAGGTCACTAGTTGACATATTTCTTGTAGTGTCGGGTATTTGCTTGAAATATTAACTTCAACTCCTGGAACATCTTATATGGTCCATGACATTCAAAACGTCTTTGAAGTCCCGATTCTAAGACGTTTAAGCATGGTGCACTAAACTATCAAGTAGTCATCATATTGAGCTAGCCAAATGTTCATAACGTCTGCATCTGCTCCTGCAATAGGTCTGTCACCTAGCGGTGCATCAAGAACATAATTCTTCTGTGTAGCAATGAGGATAAACCTCAGATCACGGACCCAGTCCGCATCATTGCTACTATCATCTTTCAACTTAGTTTTCTCTAGGAACACATATAAAAACATAGGGAAGCAACAACACGAGCTATTGATCTACAAGATTATTTGCAAAATACTATCAAGTACTAAGTTCATGATAAATCAAATTACTTAAGAACTCCCACTTAGATAGACATCCCTCTAATCATCTAAGTGATCACGTGATCCAAATCAACTAAACCATGTCCGATCATCACGTGAGATGGAGTAGTTTTCAATGGTGAACATCACTATGTTGATCATATCCACTATATGATTTACGCTCGACCTTTCGGTCTCCAGTGTTCCGAGGCCATATCTGCATATGCTAGGCTCGTCAAGTTTAACCCGAGTATATTGCGTGTGCAAAACTGGCTTGCACTCGTTGTATGTGAACGTAGAGCTTATCACGCCCAATCATCACATGGTGTCTCAGCACGAAGAACTTTCACAACGGTGCATACTCAGGGAGAACACTTGTACCTTGAAATTTACTGAGAGATCATCTTATAATACTACCATCGAACTAAGAAAAATAAGATGCATAAAAGATAAACATCACATGAAATCAATATCAGTGATATGATATGGCCATCATCATCTTGTGCCTTTGATCTCTATCTCCAAAGCACCGTCATGATCACCATCGTCACCGGCGCGACACCTTGATCTCCTTCGTAGCATCATTGTTGTCTCGCCAACTATTGTTTCTACGACTATCGCTACCGCTTAGTGATAAAGTAAAAACAATTACAGGGCGATTATATTGCATACAATAAAGCGACAACCATATGGCTCCTGCCAGTTGCCGATAACTCTGTTACAAAACATGGTCATCTCATACAATAAAATTTAGCATCATGTCTTGACCATATCACATCACAACATGCCCTCCAAAAACAAGTTAGACATCGTCTACTTTGTTGTTGCAAGTTTTACGTGGCTGCTACGGGCTAAGCAAGAACCGTTCTTACCTACACATCAGAACCACAACGATATTTCATCACGTATGTGTTGTTTTAACCTTCAACAAGGACCGGGCGTAGCCACACTCGACTCAACTAAAGTTGGAGAAACTGACACCCGCCAGCCACCTATGTGCGAAGCACGTCGATAGAACCAGTCTCGCGTAAGCGTACGTGTAATGTCGGTCCGGGCCACTTTCATCCAACAATACCGCCGAATCAAAGTATGACATGCTGGTAAGCAGTATGACTAGTATCGCCCACAACTCACTTGTTCTACTCATGCATATAACATCTGCGCATAAACCTGGCTCGGATGCCACTATTGGGGAACGTAGTAATTTCAAAATTTTCCTACGCGCACGCAAGATCATGGTGATGCATAGCAACGAGAGGGGAGAGTGTTGTCCATGTACCCTCGTAGACCGAATGCGGAAGCGTTATGACAAGGCGGTTGATGTAGTCATCCGTCTTCACGATCGACCGATCCTAGTAACGAACGTACGACACCTCCGCGAGCTGCACACGTTCAGCTCGGTGACATCCCATGAACTCACAATCCAGTAGAGCTTCGAGGGAGAGTTTCATCAGCATGACGATGTGATGATAATGTTGATGAAGCTACCGACGTAGGGCTTCGCCTAAGCACCGCAATGATATGACCGAGGTGGATTATGCTGGAGGGGGGCACCGCACACGGCTAAAAGATCAATGATCAACTTGTGTGTCTTGGAGTGCTCCCCTGCCCCCGTATATAAAGCAGCAAGGGGGGAGGCGGCCAGCCCTAGCCAACCCCTCTCTCTCTCTCTCCCCTAAAGCCCATTAAGGCACATATACTCCCCGGGGGGTTCTGGTAACCTCTCGGTACTCCGGTATTTATCCGGTGACCCCCGGAACCCTTCCGGTGCCCGAATATAACCTTCCAATATATCAATCTTTATATCTCGACCATTTTGAGACTCCTCATCATGTCTGTGATCTTATCTGGGACTCCGAACAACCTTCGGTACATCAAAACATATAAACTCATAATACCGATCGTCACCGAACGTTTAAGCGTGCGGACCCTACGGGTTCGAGAACTATGTAGACATGACTGAGACTCGTCTCCGGTCAATAATCAATAGCGGAACCCGAATTCTCATATTGGTTCCTACATATTCTACAAAGATCTTTATCAGTCAAACCGCATAACAACATATGTTGTTCCCTTTGTCATCGGTATGTTTACTTGCCCAAGATTCGATCGTCGGTATCTCAATACCTAGTTCAATCTCGTTACCGGCAAGTCTCTTTACTCGTTTCGTAATGCATCATCCCACAACTAACTCATTAGTCACATTGCTTGCAAGGCTTATAGTGATGTGCATTACCGAGAGGGCCCAGAGATACCTCTCTGACAATCAGAGTGACAAATCCTAATCTCGATCTATGCCAACTCAACAAGTACCATCGGAGACACCTGTAGAGCACCTTTATAATCACCCAGTTACGTTGTGACATTTGGTAGCACACAAAGTGTTCCTCCGGTATTCGGGAGTTGCATAATCTCATAGTTATATGAACACGTATAAGTCATTAAGAAAGCAATAGCAACAAATTAAATGATCAAATGCTAAGCTAACGGAATGGGTCAAGTCAATCACATCATTCTCTAATGATGTGATCCCTTTAATCAAATGACAATCATGTCTATGGCTACGAAACTTAACCATGTTTGATTCAACGAGCTAGTCAAATAGAGGCATACTAGTGACACTTTGTTTGTCTATATATTCACACATGTACTAAGTTTCCGCTTAATACAATTCTAGCATGAATAATAAACATTTATCATGAAATAAGGAAATAAATAATAACTTTATTATTGCCTCTAGGGCATATTTCCTTCACCAATATAAGCATCCAGGTTCCACTATTGGTTATTGACCAGAGATATGTCTCTGTCATGTCTACATAGTTCTCGAACCCGAAGGGTCCGCACGCTTAACGTTCGATGACGGTATGTATTATGAGTTATGTGTTTTTGATGACTGAAGTTTGTTCAGAGTCTTGGATGAGATCACGGACATGACGAGGAGTCTCAAAATGGATGAGACATAAAGATTGATATATTGGACCATGTTATTCGGACACCAGAAGAGTTCCGAGAAGTTTCGGGTAAAACCGGAGTGCCGGAGGGGTTATTGGAACCCCCCCAGGGGAACTAATAGGCCACCATGGGCCTTAGTGAAGAGAGAGGAGGGCAGCCAGGGCAGGGCGCCTCCCCATTGGAGTCTGAATAGGACAAGGGAAGGGGGGGCGGCGCCCCCCTTTCCAACTCCCTCTCCCTCTCCTTCCTCCCCCTCTCTCCCTTGAAGTGGAATCCTACTAGGACTAGGAGGTCCTAGTAGGACTCCTCTTGGGCGCGCCCTCTAGGGGTCGCCCGGCCTCCTCCTTGCTCCTTTATATACGGGGGCAGGGGGCACCCTAGGACACACAAGTTTCTCTTAACCGTGTGCGGTGCCCCGCTCCATAGTTACACACCTTGATCATACCACCGTAGAGCTTAGGCAAAGACCTGCACTGGTAACATCATCATCACCGTCGCCACACCATCGTGCTGACAGAACTCACCCTCATCCTCAACTGGATCAAGAGCATGAGGGATGTCATCGAGCTGAACGTGTGCCGAATGCGGAGCTGCCGTACGTTCGGTACTTGATCGGTTGGATCGCGAAGAAGTTCGACTACATCAACTGCGTTATTGAAACACTTCCGCTTTCGGTCTACGAGGGTGCATGGACACACTCTCCCCTCTCATTGCTATGCATCACCTAGATGGATCTTGCGTGATCGTATGAATTTTTTTGAAATTACCGCGTTCCCCAACAGTGATATCAGAGCCAGGTCTATGCGTAGATGTTATATGCATGAGTAGAACACAAAGAGTTGTGGGCGATAATTGTCATACTGCTTACCACCAACATCTTACTTTGATTCGGCAGTATTGTTGGATGAAGCGACCCGGACCGACATTACATGACTGCGTTCATGAGACTGGTTCTACCGACATGCTTTTTGCACATAGGTGGCTGGCGGGTGTCTGTTTCTCCAACTTTAGTTGAATCGAGTTTGACTACGGCCGATCCTTGTTGAAGTTTAAAACAACACACTTGACGAAAAATCGTTGTGGTTTTGATGCGTAGGTAAGAATGGTTCTTGCTAGAAGCCCGTAGCAGCCATGTAAAACTTGCAACAACAAAGTAGAGGACGTCTAACTTTTTTTGCAGGGCTTCTGTGATGTGATATGGTCAAGGCATGATGTGATATAAATTGTTGTATGAGATGATCATGTTTTGTAACAAAGTTATCGGCAACTGGCAGGAGCCATATGGTTGTCGCTTTATTGTATGCAATGCAATCGCCATGTAATTATTTTACTTTATCACTAAGCGATAGCAATAGTCATAGTAACAATAGTTGGCGAGATGACAATGATGCTACGATGGAGATCAAGGTGTCGTGCCGGTGACGATGGAGATCATGACGATGCTTCGGTGATGGAGATCATGAGCACAAGATGATGATGGCCATATCATGTCACATATTTTGATTGCTTGTGATGTTTATCTTTTATGCATCTTATTTTGCTTAGTACGACGGTAGCATTATAAGATGACCCCTTACCAAATTTACAGGTATAAGTGTTCTCCCTGAGTATGCACCGTTGCTACAGTTCGTCGTACCGAGACACCACGTGATGATCGGGTGTGATAAGCTCTACGTTCACATACAACGGGTGCAAGCCAGTTTTGCACACGCAGAATACTCTGTCGGCGTTCTGGGAACGGGGGTCCCCAGACTTGCCTGCCTGCGGCCTGCGGCATGGCTCAAAGGGGGCCTAGCATGGCCCATCTTCATCAACACAAGCTCAAGACCCTCGCGAGGGGCCAAGCCTCGCGGGGAGGACGACAAGGAGCTTCCTCAGGCACGGCCTCATCAGGCTGGCTCACGAGGAGGCAGAGAGTTCAAGGCGGGGTACCTCGCGAGGTGCCCATGACGCAAGCATTGACGACCAAGGGCGCCAGTCGGGCGCCAGCCCGCGCAGTGTCCTCCTTTCCTCTTTGGTGCAAGGGGAGCAAGCGCAGGCGAGAGCATCAAGCAAAGGCATCCATTTCGGTGCAACAAGACCAAGACCAGTCCAACGGCAGGATGGAGGTCACCGTGGAGCCCAAGCCGGCGTCACCACCAGAGCCTTTGACAAGCGAGGACCAACTTTAGTCAGGATAAGCGTACCCGTTGTTCCCCTTCAAAATGGCCAATTGTTGGTGCCCTTCCCGCTCAATATTTGGGAAGAGGCCCAGGGCCTATGCCTATAAATAGGACTAGCCACCCCTAGGGTAGAGATAATCATCTGGTAGCTGGCATACATCTAGGATGGGAAGAGAGAGATAGGGCAACTGAGCTCCTCCTAGCAGTTCATCGCACCAGCCAAGAACAGACCCTCGCGAGGCTGTTCTTCCTTGTATTGTTCATCATCAGCCCAAGAGGCAATCCACCACACCACACACTGGAGTAGGGTATTACACCACAATGGTGGCCCGAACCAGTATAAACCCTATGTCTTTTGTGTTGATCTTTTCGTAGTTAGGTCCTAGCGATTCGGTGAGGAGCAGGTAGACAGAGGGCGTAATCTCTGTGTGCACCCCAGTGTTCGAACCTCAAGGGTCTGCCGGAACCCGAAATCCGACATTTGGCGCGCCAGGTAGGTGTGCGCCGGAATTCGCCTCCCGTCGCCCTGTTCTTCTCCGACCATCGTGTCCATGTCAGACGCTCGACGGGCCCGCGCCGAGTGCCGAGCCGCCCTCGCTTCCCTCGTTGCCCAGACGGCCCCCGTCGGCGGGCGCCCCCATCGTTCCCCGTCACCCGCCGTTAATGCCGCCACCGGCCCGGCGGGGAACAAGCAGCAAGCATCGTCCCAGCACCCATCCATGAGGCGAGACGGCCGCACTGCTACACCCTCGCTCACCCCTGCTGGTTCTTCGTCTCGCGTGCCCCGCGCGGCCATGGAGGCTTGAGCTGCGCTCATTGCGGCAAACGATCTCCTGCGCTACCGCCCAATTGACGACATCTACGAGGAGTGGCTCGACCGAGTCGTCGAGCTCGTCCGCGCCGCTGGGGTCTCCCCCGCGCCGTCCTTCTCGCTGCACCATGCCCTGCCCTGCATGGGCAATGAAGCTCCCGGGGCGCCTCAGCCGCCTATCCCTCGAGAAGGCGCCCTGGCTCCGAGGTGCGCGGCCCCTGAGCGGAGCCCGCCCTGTCAGGCGCCAGCGTGGCAGGAGCAGAGTTGCCAAGAAGTCCCACGCCCTCGAGAAGCTGCTCGAGCGCTCCCTGCTCCGACACGTCAAGACCCCACGCTACTCCCAGCTGCAGCACATGGGGACCCGCAGGACCAAGCTTTTCGTCGCCCAAGGCCTCATGTGGCCACAGCGGGCTGCCGCGCCTTCACCCCGAGCTACGCAGCTTCGCGTGGCCCGGCAAGTTCAAGTCGGACCTGCCTCCCCGCTACGACGGCACGGCTGACCCTGCAGAGTTCCTCCAGCTCTACGAGCTGGGCATCGAGGCCGCCAGCGGAGACGAGAAGGTCATGGCGAATTGGTTTCCCATGGAGCTCAAGGACGGGGCCCGCACCTGGCTCCTGAATCTGGCACCAGGCACGATCTCCTCCTGGGACGAGATGCGCACCCGCTTCATCGCCAACTTCCAGGGTACTTGCGACCGGCCACCCGCCATGAGCGACATGCGCCGTATCAAGCAGTAGCCAGGGGAAACCCTGCAGAAGTACATCCAGCGCTTCAACAACGCGTGCCTCAAGATCCCCAAGGTGACCGAGGAGGCCATCATCTCAGCCTTCTCCGACGGCGTGCACGACGTCAAGATGAAGGAGGAGCTGGCGATGCATGAAGACCTGTGCACCTCCTTGGAGCTGTTCAACTTGGCAACCAAGTGCGCCAGGGCTGAGGAGGGGCGCCTCTCTCTCCTCGAGCTGCCTGCCGCAGACCCAGAAGAGAAGAAGCCCAAAGCCAAGGACGTGAAGCGTAAGGGGGCTGCCGTGCTCGCGGCAGAGCCAGACACCAAGCAGGGCAGAGATCAGCCCGAACCCTCCAAGGGCATTCGGTACTGCGTGTACCACGACCTCCACACCCATAACACCAATGAATGCCAAGAGCTCCGGGCCGTGCATGAAGGAAGGGTCGGCCGACGTCCCGACCGCAACGACCGAGGTTACGGCCGGGGAGGAGGAAGGAACACAGGACGCTGGGAAGACCGCGGCCCACGCTAAGGGTGGCGCGACCAACCTCGCGAGGATCGCTGGCAGGACCCGCCTCGCGAGGGAGGCTGGAGGGATCAGCCTCGCGAGGATCGCCCGCAAGGGAACGCAGGCCTCCCTCCGCTGTCACCGCAGCCAAGAAGAAATGAGGACCGTCATCAGGACGAGGGGGCTGGGGGCTTCCAGGAGCCACGCGCGATCGCCTGCATCCTGGGCAGAGCTCAAGCCCCATCCTCTTAGTGCATCTTCAAGCAGTTCGCCCGTGAAGTAAATGCAGCCCTTCCCAAGCTCGAGGCCACACGCCCTCTCAAGTGGTCGGCATGCGCCATCACGTTCAGCTCTGCGGATCAGCTCAAGTGCGCGGCTACAGCCGGAGTCCTCCCGATGCTTTGTTCCCCAATCATCAGCAACGTGCTAGTCACCAAGACCCTCATCGATGGCGGGGCAGGACTCAACGTCCTGTCTGTGGAAACGTTCAACAATCTCCAAGTGCCCTACAATCAGCTTCAGCCAACCAAGCCTTTCTCCGGAGTCACCGACAGCTCCACGGTCCCGATCGGACATGTTCGCCTCCCTGTCACCTTCGGGGCACGCGACAACTACCGCACCGAGCTCATTGACTTCGACGTCGCCCACATTCGCCTGCCGTACAACGCCATCCTCGGGTACCCAGCGCTGGCCAAGTTCATGGCCGTAACCCACCACGGCTACAACATCCTCAAGATGCCAGGAAGTGGCGGAGTCATCACGGTGCCCTGCGAAGAGAGAGACGCAGTGTGCTCCCTGGAGCGAGCCTTTCAGGCCGCGTCACTGGAAGACCCGGACCGCGGAAGCAGGAGGCTTCCCGAGGCCGCGCCCAAGAATGAGAAGACATCGCCCGGCCCGGCCCCTCAGGAGGCAGGCCCCTCAGGGCCCGCGCCTGCTCAGGGGGAACCTCCTTCTATCGCATAGGGAGGCACGCCCGGCGCCCCCTCAGGCAGGGCTCGGGGGCTCTCCCCTGGAGGGCCGTCGACCTTGCCAAGGTCACAAGGGTGGCGCTTGGGCACCACGTGGAGGCGTGTTTCGAGGCACGTTTCCCTCAAGAAGGAGCAAGGCAAGGAGGGCCAAACCCTCAGGAGTTCGTCAGCAAGGCCATTCAGGAGCTACAGGAGTCGAGAGTCATGAGAGGCGGCCGCCGCCTACCCGCTGTGGCCCCCCATCCAAGCGAGGATGGTGGGCTGCGCGTCTGCATCGACATACCAGGGCTCAACCGAGCCGTGTCTCAGGAGCGCCTCTGGCCTTTGCAAGTGGGACGCTGCGAGGGTCCGCCCCACAGCTACATTCGCATGCCTTATGGCTTGCCGAACGCGGCAGCCGCGTACCAGCGCCTCATGAGGGTCGTCCTGGGGGCTCAAGAGGTCAGGCGCACCGCAGCCCTGGTGGAGATGGAGATGGTCCGCGAGGAGCCACCAGCGCCTCCGGAGCCTCCCGAGGCCCCAGGGCCTGGGGGCTCGTGAGGATCGGCTCCCGCAGCCCACCGACTCTGCTACATCAACACCCCTCCATCTTCAGCATCATCAGGTGACATCTTTCAAGTTTCATCTCCAGCTAGGAGCGCCCTCAGGGCCGCATTATTCCCAGGCCGCGTGGGTCCGTCCCTGCGGCGTGTATCCCTTTTATTTCATGTTCTTAGCTTACTCTGCTGGGGGCGCCCCTCGGGCTGCATTATCCCCAAGCCGCTCGGGTCAGACCCAGTGGCATGTACCCCTTTTGCATTTATCTTAGGGCCATGCTTTCGACCCATCATGCTTGTTATTTGGTGCCTGTTCACGGTACCTTTTCTTCTTGGATGTCGAAAGCTTGTGCGTTAAAGGGGGGGTGCCTGAGCATCGCGACTCAGGGCTCCTACCGGCTCTCCGGCCCTCACCCTCTGGTTTTGTCCACGGCATCGCGACCTGGCATACCAGCGACGGCTGAGACCAGCCCGAGAGCCGGGACCCGAGGACGTAGAGCACCGGCATCTAGCCAAATTTGCAGGAACACACTCCAAGACAGGGCCCAGTGCCGGGCGCAACCCGCCTTGGGGTCGGGTCCCATGAGTCCTGCGTCGGTTCACGGGTGCCCCAACACACCTCACCAGGCCTTTAGTGCCTCGTCGCCTCTCCAGAGCAACTAACGACTGGCCGATGCTTGTCATGGCGGACTTTGCTCTTTTTGTGGTGGGTCTGCAGGATCCCCCCCCAAGGAGAAGCGCCAGCCGAGGCCCTCAAGGCGTCCACTTCACTCTCGTTCGCGCGAACCGCTTGCGCGTTAAAAGGGGGGTGCATGAGCATCGCGACTCAGGGCTCCTACAGGCTCTCCAGCCCTCACCCTCTGGCTTTGCCCACGGCATCGCGCCCTAGCAAACCAGCGACGGCTGAGACTCGCTCGAGGGCCGGGACCTGAGGACGCAGAGCAGAAAGGGGAGCACAGGCGAGAGGAGAGAGGCACGCGGAGACCTCGCCAGGCAACCTCTCGCCGGCCAAGGCACGAACCTAGCACCGCACCAGGAAGCGTCTCCCGACCCTTGAGATAAGTCACTCTCTGGAAGCGCTAGCTATCGCAGCACCGTCACCGCATCCAATGCAATCCCGTGTTAGCAACGTCACATTCCTTTCTCACCGAATGATAGCTGCTTGAGCGCCAAAGGGGACCTCCTGAGCATCGCGACTCAGGGGATCTTACTGGACCCCAGGCCGCTCACCTCCTGGCCTTGACCATGGCATCGCGACCTGGCATACCAGCGACGGCTGAAGCCGCCTTGGGACCGAGACCTGTCGGTGCAGAGCACCAAGCCCTCGTGAGGTCTGAAAGGAAGAAACTAAGCTAGGACGGAATAAGCATCTCGCACCACTTCATGATAAGGATCATATTGACAAATGGAGCTACATACACCTTACAAGCCCCCACGGGGTGTATTCTTGGCTCCTCGCAGGGACAAAAGACGCATATCCTAAGGAGTCCTAACTATAGGAACCGTCGCGGCAGACACCATCATCAACAGTGGGCCGCCGCGCACCGGCGCCAACCTCATCCGAAATAGAGATGGCGGCGGCCTAACGAGCCCGCCCTGCTCCGAGAGCGGCGCAGGCTCAGGGGCTCGTAGTTGTCGCCGCTCGTCTCTGGAGTCGCGAAGAGCTCGGCGGAGTCGCTGGATCCTCCAGCACCCTTGCCGCTTGAGGAGCTGCTGGAAGAACGTGCGATGGCAGGCCTGGTCCTTGCCGCTCCGGGGCTTTTGCCGTTGTCTCTGGGACAGCACTCCAGCCGACGCCCATCTTCTTCGAAGACCTTGAAGAGCATCATGGAAGCACCGTCGACCTCCAGGTGGATCACGAGGGCGCTGCTCGTCCTGCAAACCCGGGCGATCTCGCCCCAGCCCCGGGTCATGAAGACCTTACCTGGAGCGACGACCTCGACATCCGCATCGGTCGCAGGAGTCTGGCAATCGGCGTGCTGCAGCCAGAGCCTGACAGGCCCCCTAGGCGGAATCTCGAAGGCAAAGGAAGGAGGAAGGCGAATCCAAGACCGAGGGGGCATGGCGGCGTGGAGCACAAACTCTCGGGAATAGCCCTCAGCGTGAGCTCCCGGGGGGACAACACGCACCGCCATGACCCGCCGGCACCGACAGCGGCGTCGTCCATGGGCTCAGCACCAGCTCCCGCAGGGCCCTCAAGGCGGGCGTACAAGGGCAGCGGAAACCCTGGCGGCGGCCGCTCGCACCAAGGCCTCGACACCTCCTGCCGCGCGCCCTCATCTCGGCGGCAGAGTACCAACCTCTTCTTTGACGGAAGCGGGTCGGGGCCCTCTCGGGGGGCCTTCCCCTTTTCTTCCACGGAGAACCGGCGTATCGGAGCCATGGCGGCAAGGCGGAGCAGCGGCAAAGATGAAGAAGAGGAGAAGTAGCATAGGAAGATGAACTGGAACGGCTCGCGCCGTTCCGTACTTACAGCCAGAGGAGGCCAACCGTCGGCTTCCACGATCGCAGATAATCATGACCAGTTTTTGCATGCAGGGACTTGTCAGCTCACGCAGTTGCCGAGGCGTCGTGGGGGAACGGTGCCGCCACGTCCAATCAACCGCCATGCAGCGCCCAAGACCGCAGGCTGTTAGGGCCCGCGATGCTTCGCACTTGCCCTTTCAACTCTCTGCTCGGCCAAGTCCGGGCATGCCGTGGGCCCGGGGGCTACTGTCGGCGTTCTGGGAACGGGGGTCCCCAGACTTGCCTGCCTGCAGCCTGCGGTGTGGCTCAAAGGGGGCCCAGCACAGCCCATCTTCATCAACACAAGCTCAAGACCCTCGCGAGGGGCCAAGCCTCGCGGGGCGGACGACAAGGAGCTTCCTTACGCACGGCCTCATCAGGCTGGCTCACGAGGAGGCGGAGAGTTCAAGGCGGGGTACCTCGCGAGGTGCCCATGACGCAAGCCATGACGACCAAGGGCGCCAGTCGGGTGCCAGCCCGCGCAGTGTCCTCCTTTCCTCTTTGGTGCAAGGGGAGCAAGCGCAGGCGAGAGCATCAAGCAAAGGCATCCATTTCGGTGCAACAAGACCAAGACTAGTCCAACGGCAGGATGGAGGTCACCGTGGAGCCCAAGCCGACGTCACCACCAGAGCCTTTGACAGGCGAGGACCAACTTTAGTCAGGATAAGCGTACCCGATGTTCCCCTTCAAAATGGCCAATTGTTGGCGCCCTTCCCGCTCAATATTTGGGAAGAGGCCCAGGGCCTTTGCCTATAAATAGGACTAGCCACCCCCAGGGTAGAGATAATCATCTGGTAGCTGGCATACATCTAGGATGGGAAGAGAGAGATAGGGCGACTGAGCTCCTCCTAGCAGTTCATCGCACCAGCCAAGAACAGACCCTCGCGAGGCTGTTCTTCCTTGTATTGTTCATCATCAGCCCAAGAGGCAATCCACCACACCACACACTGGAGTAGGGTATTACACCACAATGGTGGCCCGAACTAGTATAAACCCTGTGTTTTTTGTGTTGATCTTTTCGTAGTTAGGTCCTAGCGATTCGGTGAGGAGCAGGTAGACAGAGGGCGTAATCTCCGCGCGCACCCTAGTGTTCGAGCCTCAAGGGTCTGCCGGAACCCGAAATCCGACATACTCGGGTTAAACTTAATGAGCCTAGCATAGGCAGATATGGCCTCAGAACACTAAGACCGAAAGGTCGAACGTGAATCATATAGTAGATATGATCAACATAGTGATGTTCACCATTGAAAGCTACTCCATCTCATGTGATGATCGGACATGGTTTAGTTGATTTGGATCACGTGATCATTTAGATGACTAGAGGGATGTCTATCTAACTGGGAGTTCTTAAGTAATATTATTAATTGAACTTTAATCTATCATGAACTTAGTCCTGATAGTTATTTTGCATGTCTATGTTATTATAGATCAATGGCCTGTGCTACCATTACTTTGAATTTTAATGCATTCCTAGAGAAAGTTAAGTTGAAAGATGATGGCAGCAACTACACGGACTGGGTCCATAACTTGAGGATTATCCTCATTGCTGCATAGAAGAATTAAGTCCTGGAAGCACCGTTAGGTGTACCACCCGCGCCAGCAACTGCAGACATTGTGAATGCCTGGCAGAAGCGTGTTGATGACTACTAGATAGTTCAGTGTGCCATGCTCTACGACTTAGAATTGGGACTTCAAAGACGCTTTGAACGTCATGGAGCATATGAGATGTTCCAAGAGTTGAAGTTAATATTTCAAGAAAATTCCCGAGTTGAGAGATATGAAGTCTTTAACAAGTTCTATAGCTGCAAAATGGAGGAGAATAGTTCTATCAGTGAACACGTAATCAAAATGTCTGGGTACCATAACCACTTGACTCAGCTGGGAGTTAATCTTCCTGATGATAGTGTCATTGACAAAGTTCTTCAATCACTGCCACCAAGCTATAAAGGCTTCATGATGAACTATAACATGCAAGGGATGAACAAGACTATTCCCGGGCTCTTCGCGATGCTAAAAGCTGCGAAGGTAGAAATCAAGAAGGAGCATCAAGTGTTGATGGTCAACAAGACCACTAGTTTCAAGAAAAAGGGCAAAGGGAAGAAGGGGAACTTCAAGAAGAATGACAAGAAAGTTGCTACTCAAGATAAGAAACCCAAGTCTGGACCTAAGCCTGAAACTGAGTGCTTCTACTGCAAAGGGACTGGTCACTAGAAGCAGAACTGCCCCAAGTATTTGGCGGATAATAAAGATGGCAAAGTGAAAGGTATATTTGATATACACGTTATTGATGTGTACCTTAGTAATGCTCATAGTAGCGCCTGGGTATTTGATACTGGTTATGTTGCTCATATTTGCAACTAAAAACAGGGGCTACGGATTAAACGAAGATTGGCTAAGGACGAAGTGACGATGCGCGAGGGAAATGGTTCCAAGGTCGATGTGATCACCGTCGGCACGCTACCTCTACATCTACCTTCGGGATTAGTTTTAGACCTGAATAATTGTTATTTGGTGCCAGCGTTGAGCATGAACATTATATCTGGATCTTGTCTAATGCAAGATAGTTATTCATTTAAATCAGAGAATAATGGTTGTTCTATTTATATGAGTAATATCTTTTATGGTCATGCACCCTTGCTGAGTGGTCTATTTTTGTTGAATCTCGATCGTGATGATAGACATGTTCATAATATTGAAGCCAAAAGATGCAAAGTTGACAATGATAGTGCAACTTATTTGTGGCACTGCCGTTTAGGTCATATCAGTGTAAAGCGCATGAAGAAACTCCATGTTGATGGACTTTTGGAATCACTTGGTGCTTGCGAACCATGCCTCATGGGCAAGATGACTAAAACTCCGTTCTCCGAAACAACGGAACGAGCTACTGACTTACTAGAAATAATACATACCGATGTATGCGGTCCAATGAGTGTTTAGGCTCGTGGCGGGTATCGTTATTTTCTTACCTTCACAGATGATTTGAGCAGATATGGTTATATCTACTTAATGAAGCATAAGTCTGAAACATTTGAAAAGTTCAAAGAATTTCATAGTGAAGTGATAAATCATCGTAACAAGAAAATAAAGTTTCTACGATCTGATCGTGGAGGTGAATATTTGAGTTATGAGTTTGGTCTTCATTTGAGACAATGTGGAATAGTTTCACAACTTACGCCACCTAGAACACCACAGCGAAATGGTGTGTCCGAACGTCGTAACTGTACTTTATTGGATATGGTGCGATCTATGATGTCTCTTACTGATTTACCGCTATCGTTTTGGGGTTATGCTTTAGAGACGGCTGCATTCACTTTAAATAGGGCACCATCAAAATCCATTGAGACGACGCCTTATGAACTGTGGTTTGGCAAGAAACCAAAGTTGTTGTTTCTTAAAGTTTGGGGCTGCGATGCTTATGTGAAAAAGCTTCAACCTGATAAGCTCGAACCCAAAAGGAGAAGTGTGTCTTCATAGGATACCCAAAGGAAACTGTTGGGTACACCTTCTATCACAGATCCGAAGGCAAGATATTTGTTGCTAAGACTGGATCCTTTCTAGAGAAGGAGTTTCTCTTGAAAGAAGTGAGTGGGAGGAAAGTAGAACTTGATGAGGAAATTGTACCTTCTCCCTTATTGGAAAGTAGTTCATCACAGAAATCAGTTCCAGTGATTCCTACACCAATTAGTAAGGAAGCTAATGATGATGATCGTGAAACTTCAGATCAAGTTACTACTGAACCTCGTAGGTCTTCCAGAGTAAGATCCGCACTAGAGTGGTACGGTAATCCTGTTCTGGAAGTCATGTTACTAGACCATGGTGAACCTACAAACTATGAGGAAGCGATGATGAGCCCAGATTTCGTGAAATGGCTTGAGGCCATGAAATCTGAGATGGGATCCATGTATGAGAACAAAGTGTGGACTTTGGTGGATTTGCCCGATGATCGACAAGCCATGGAAAATAAATGGATCTTCAAGAAGAAGACTAAAGTTGATGGTAATGTTACTGTCTACAAAGCTCAACTTGCTGTGAAAGGTTTTCGACAAGTTCAAGGAGTTGACTACGATGAGACTTTCTCACTCGCAGCGATGCTTAAGTCTTTCCGAATCATGTTAGAAATTGCCGCATTTTACGATTATGAAATTTGGCAGATGGATGTCAAAACTGCATGCCTGAATGGATTTCTGGAAGAAGAGTTGTATATGATGCAACCAGAAGGTTTTGTCGATCCAAAGGGTGCTAACAAAGTGTGCAAGCTCCAGCGATCCATTTATGGACTGGTGCAAGCCTCTCGGAGTTGGAATAAACACTTTGATAGTGTGATCAAAGCATATGGTTTTATACAGACTCTTGGAGAAGCCTGTATTTACAAAAAAAGTGAGTGGGAGCTCTGTAGCATTTCTAATATTATATGTGGATGACATATTGTTGATTGGAAATGATATAGAATTTCTGGATAGCATAAATGGATACTTGAATAAAAGTTTTTTGATGAAAGACCTCGGTGAAGCTGCTTACATATTGGGCATCAAGATCTATAGAGATAGATCAAGACGCTTAATTGGACTTTCACAAAGCACATACCTTGATAAAGTTTTGAAGAAGATCAAAATGGATCAGTTAAAGAAAGGGTTCTTCCCAGTGTTACAAGGTGAAGTTGAGTCAGACTCAATGCCCGACCACTGCAGAAGATAGAGAGAAAATGAAAGTCATTCCCTATGCTTCAGCCATAGGTTCTATCATGTATGAAATGTTGTGTACCAGACCTGATGTGTGCTTGCTATAAGCATAGCAGGGAGGTACCAAAGTAATCCCAGAGTGGAGCACTGGACAGCGGTCAAGAACATCCTAAAATACCTGAAAAGGACTAAGGATATGTTTCTCGTTTATGGAGGTGACAAAGAGCTCATCGTAAACGGTTACGTCGATGCAAACTTTGACATTGATCCGGATGACTCTAAGTCGCAAACTGGATACGTATTTTTATTGAATGGAGGAGCTATCAGTTGGTGCAGTTCCAAGCAGAGCGTCATGGCGGGATCTACGTGTGAAGCGGAGTACATTGCTGCTTCGGAAGAAACAAATGAAGGAGTCTGGATGAAGGAGTTCATATCCGATCTAGGTGTCATACCTAGTGCACTGGGTCCAATGAAAATCTTTTGTGACAATACGGGTGCAATTGCCTTGGCAAAGGAATCCAGATTTCACAAAAGAACCAAGCACATCAAGAGACGCTTCAATTCCATCCGTTATCAAGTGTCGGAGTGGGACATAGAGATTTGCAAGATACATACGGATCTGAATGTTGCAGACCCGTTGACTAAGCCTCTTCCACGAGCAAAACATGATCAGCACCAAAACTCCATGGGTGTTAGAATCATTACTTTGTAATCTAGATTATTGACTCAAGTTCAAGTGGGAGACTGAAGGAAATATGCCCTAGAGGCAATAATAAAGTTATTATTTATTTCCTTATTTCATGATAAATATTTATTATTCATGCTAGAATTGTATTAACCAGAAACTTAGTACATGTGTGAATACATAGACAAAACATAGTGTCCCTAGTATGCCTCTACTTGAGTAGCTCACTAATCAAAGATGGTTATTTTTCCTAACCATAGACATGTGTTGTCATTTGATAAACGGTATCACATCATTAGGAGAATGATGTGATGGACATGACCCATCCGTTAGCTTAGCATTACGATCCTTACAATTTCATTGCTACTGCTTTCTTCATGACTTATACATGTTCCTCATACTATGAGATTATGCAACTCCATACCGGAGGAACACCTTTTATGCTATCAAACGTCACAACATAAATGGGTGATTATAAAGATGCTCTACAGGTGTCTCCGGAGGTGTTTGTTGGGTTGGCATAGATCAAGATTAGGATTTCACTCCGTGTTTTGGAGAGGTATCTCTGGGCCCTCTCGGTAATGCTCATCACTATAAGCCTTGCAAGAATTGTAACTAATGAGTTAGTTGCAGGACGAAGTATTACGGAATGAGTTAAGAGACTTTCCTGTAACGAAATTGAACTAAGTATGATGATACCGACGATCGAATCTCGGGCAAGTAACATACCGATGACAAAGGGAACAACGTATGTTGTTATGCGGTTTGACCGATAAAGATCTTCGTAGAATATGTAGGAGCCAATATGAGCATCCAAGTTCCGCTATTGGTTATTGACCGGAGATGTGTCTCGGTCATGTCTACATAGTTCTCGAACCCGTAAGGTCCGCATGCTTAATGTTCGATGACGATATGTATTATGAGTTATGTGTTTTTGATGACCGAAGTTTGTTCCGAGTCCCGAATGAGATCATGGACATGATGAGGAGTCTCGAAATAGTCGATACATAAAGATTGATATATTGGACCATGTTATTCAGACACCGGAAGAGTTCCGGGAAGTTTCGGGTAAAACCGGAGTGCCGGAGGGGTTACCGGAACACCTCCCCCCCCCCCCCGGGGGGGGGGAACTAATGGGCCACCATGGGCCTTAGTGAAGAGAGAGGAGGGCAGCCAGGGTATGCCGCGCCCCCTCCTTGGAGTCCGAATAGGACAAGGGAAGGGGGGCGCCCCCCTTTCCTACTCCCTCTCCCTCTCCTTCCTTCCTCCTCTCTCCCTTGAAGTGGAATCCTACTAGGACTAGGAAGTCCTAGTAGGACTCTTCCTCTTTGGCGTGCCCTCTAGGGGTCGGCCGGCCTCCCCCTTGCTCCTTTATATACGGGGGCAGGGGGCACCCTAGGACACACAAGTTTCTCTTAACCGTGTGCGGTGCCCCCCTCCATAGTTACACACCTCGATCATACCATCCGCGAGATTAGGCCAAGCCCTACGCCGGTAACATCATCATCATCGTCGCCACACCATTGTGCTAACGGAGCTCACCCTTGTCCTCAACAGGATCAAGAGCATGAAGGACGTCATCGAGTTGAACGTGTGCTGAACGCGGAGGTGTCGTACGTTCGGTACTTGATCAGTTGGATCGCGAAGAAGTTCGACTACATCAAGAGCGTTATTGAAACGCTTCCGCTTTCGCTCTACGAGGGTACATGGACACACTCTCCCCTCTCGTTGTTATGCATCACCTAGATAGATCTTGCGTGATCATAGGAAATTTTTTGAAATTACCGCGTTCCCCAACAGTAGCATCACAGGCGTACCCGTAAAACTGGCGAGCTGTCCTATACGGCCGCTACTCCCGTGGCCGAATTGAAAGCCTCTGGTTCATTAGGCTGGCCTGCGGCTAATTGGGCCTTTTACACACACACAAACCCATCTATCGGGAAAACAAAGAAACATCAAGCAAGATGGACCGATCGAGAAATGGTGATCCGGCTGTTTAGTGCGAGCGGCGCCCGGTGGCGCCCGCCACGACGTAGCTCCCTAGTGGCAGCGCTGGTAGAATCAGCGTCCCTAGGTGCACCGCCGTCCAAGACGGCCATCACGCTTCTAGTTTCCCTGCATGTCGGCCATGCGTTCCCCTACGGGTACAACTTGCCCCTCTTTTATTCAAGATGCTTATAGTTTTGAGAGAGGTCTCGCATCCTGATTCCAGTTTGAGAACCTAGTTGTCCATGCATTTGAGTGCCAGGTCTAGCATCCTGATTCCTGTTCGATGGCCCGACCATCGATGTATTTGACAGCCGCCCACAGGGAGAAGGACAAAGGGTTAGGTAATCGTGAAACTCCATCCACCAGATTTTAGTTCATGACCTAGGATGCTTTGATCCTGAATCCAACAGCGATCAATCGTTTGGATTATCCATCCGGTTCTATCAATTTTTGCAATTGTTGTGTGTGCCCTGGGTTCCGCTTCACAGCGTAGTTTGTTGCCCTGCAACCGGCAAGCGTCCCTGTTTCCCTTCCCCTTTCATTTTAGATCTATGTGTTTTCGATACAAGGTACTGTGGTTGAGTTCTTACTTCACAATACTCAGCAAAACTGATACTTCCACCGTAAAGAAATATAAGAGCATTTAGATCACTACTTTAGTGATTTAAACACTCTTATATTAGTTTACAGAGGGGGTACTACTTTTCAGGTCAGTTAAGTAATTATTTTTCGTATACTGTACATATTCAATTTCACGTATGGGGATTCCTATGTGGATATTTGATTTTCAGTTCATGTACCTAGATTCCTGGTTGTAGGATATTTGATTTCAATTCATGTAATTAGATTCCTGGTTGTATTACATCCAATTTCAAAGCAGAAGAGGCACACAGTGCAAGCTAAGGAATGAAGCTTAGTGTTCTTCTTGTGTGCATTCTCCTTTAGCAATGGACGAAAGTGGACATGGTAATTCGTTCCCTTCTTCTTTATTTGGTATCACTTAGTCATGTATGATAACTAAAATTTGGGTACCATTTATGACATTAGTGTTGATTTGATGGCCACCACAGGAGGCAACCTCATGGGCACGGTTCCAAGCAAAGGCCAGAGCTGGGCTGACTCTTTCAACATGCAACCCATAGATGTAAGGGAGACTACTCATTGAACCTTATGCAAGTATTAGGTTTTGTCGATCTTCTCTATACTAAAGTTAAATTTTTCTTCTATTCTTTTTAATTTCTTAGAACCATGAATGAATGAACTACAATGGGCAAGAAATATACCTTATCACTCTTCCGTATAGCATGTCCAATCAAATATAATGACCACTAAAGGATTTTGGATCTATTTTGTTTTAAAAATAATGCAAATTTAAATAGTCATGCTCCTCTTGTTTGAATTGGTCATAGGGGACTCACAAACTAAACTGATGTTTTATGCTTGATTCTAAATAACTTCCTTAGTTGCTCAAAGGAACACATTCTTAGACTGCAATAGTGCAATTTAGAAATGAAAATCATATTCTATTTAGATTGCATTAGTTTATCATTTTTCTGAATCAAGCTGAAGATGACCCAATAGGCTCTATGCATAGTTTTGGTTTACATCGAACTATGTTGTTCAAATACTTTTTTCCGAAACTTCAGGAAAATGCCAGAAAGGCTTTCTCAACCGTTACTAGAAACAAGGATATGATTATGGACCATCCACCAGCTGAGATTTGGACCCCTTGATTTTTGATTTCAGTTCCTTTCTTATGGTTTGAGAATGTATACGTCCTAAATTTTATGCCACAGGAGTGGGGTGGTGAGATTCATCATATGTTTTGCACTTTTGGCACAAAGTTGGTCTGTCATCATATGCTCAGGTATATTGTACTATTTTCTTCCCAAACTTCTGAAAATGCCGGAAATGTTTTCTCAGCAGCTATCAGGAACAAGTTTATAACTATGAACCATCCACCGGCTGAAATTTGGAATCCTGTTTTGCGATTTCAGTTCCTTTCTTATAGTTTGGAAATTGGTAGGTTCTAAACTTGATGCCTGAGGAATATGATGTTGACATTGATCGAATGCTTGCATTTTTGACACAATTGGTTTGTCTTCATATGCTGAGGTAGGTTCTACAATATGTGTTTTCCGACAATCCAAGTCATCTTGAGAGATGATTGTTTGAAGGATGCATCTGCAATACTCCTCCGTTTCTATCGTGCATCATTTAGGTTCTCTTCCTAATTTCTGCTCTTGCTTGTTTACAACTGTGTAGGTACTGTATAAGGTAATCAGTGCTCTCTAATATAGTTGTGAACTTTTGAACTAACATAAACATACCATTTTACAGGAATCTCCGTGACATGGGACGTACAACTTAAATGCACCTCTTATTTCAAACCATCTCGCAGTCATGGAAGCACAGCCCTATAAAGTGTTCGGCTATAACAGACACATTAAGTTTTGAGTTGATGTCACTCTATGGACATATTAAAAGTTCCTTCACTCTATATTTATATCAGCTTATATCCTAAAAATAAATCAGCTTACGGCCAGCATTAGTAATTTCTCATTTCAAGACATCCTAAGATATGACAATACCAGCATAGTGAAAACCTTTTTGATTTCTTTCCAATATAGGGGTCAGTTTAGTCTTTGTAATGACCGCTGAACACTTGAACCAGTTGCATATCATCGCTTATGATATTTTTATCTCCCATTTCATGTGTCCAAACTTTTACGAAAAAATCTATCAAATTATTGAGAAAATGGACGGGCGCGGCAAAACGCGCCATCAATGAACTAGTAGACACATACACACCATATATCTACCAAAGTCAAAATTCAAAACAAAAAACCCGAGAAACAGAAGGACAAATATATCTTCCTAGTAATAGCTAATCTAAATCGGGCCATGATCTCAGCCCCATTAGCATTGTTAACACTGAATTTGTTGTTTCTGTTTCTTGAGTATTGTTTTATTGATTTTGGTATTTTGTGGAGTGTTGCATATATGTTTTTGTTTACTTAAATTCTTCAGAACTTTCTGAAGTTCATAAATATTTAAACCGAGGTTGGGTACATCGGGCACACCACAGGTCCTGATGCACCAAATACTTTGTCAGGCAAGTTAGTAGCAACATACAAAATAGAATGCGCAAATTCACATTTCGAGCAAACTTACTTTCACATGGAAGAAACAAAACCCATGAAACCTGAGAGACAATTGGAAACTACTCCTTCTGTCCCAAAATAAGTGTCTCAACTTTGTACTAACTTTATAGTACAAAGTCGAGACACTTATTTTGAGATGGAGGGAGTATAAAATTGGGCAAGTTGGTAGCAGTATTGAATAAGCAAGTTCACAGTCCTAACATACATACTTCCACACATAAACAACCATATGAAATTGACAAGCAACTAGAAACTATTAACTTTAGGCAATTCAGTAGGAGCAGTTGGCAACAGAGCAACATTTAGGCTTGTAGTTCCATCAACACTCCTACATTCGCAGAGAAACAACCATATTGAACCTGACAGATCAATATTTTAGATGAATTTATATAGCAAGAAAAATGGCACATCTGATAGCAAGCAATGGTACAGCAACTGGCTCGTTGGCAATTCCAAATCTCTGCATTCGCAAAGAAACGACCATATCAAACCTGATAGATCAATATTTTAGACGAATTTCTATATCAAGAAAAAAACAATGCTACACAAACCTAATGTTAGTCAATTTAGGCAAATCCATAGATAACAAAACACCCTCCCAAGAGCAAGAAACTGTAACCTTCATCCCAAAATGTCCTCTAGAAACATATGAAGATAAATGCACGAGTATTGAACAGAAAAAAAAATCATATGGCGGTGTTGTCAGGCAATTTTACAGATGCTAGTCAACTATGGCTACATCACTTGAATAAAAGCAACTCGAAAGTGAGACTCAGAATGGTGGTACAGTAGCCAACTAGCCATCAGGTTGGGTTTGGACGTCATCATCCCAGAACATCATCGAGACCAGTGATGATGTGGTCTCCGTTGCACAACTCAATGCACAAAACCCAGCGTCGCCTCTTGCAATCCCTTAAAGTACAATTTCAGGCAAAAGAGAAACAATCTAATGAATACAACAAAACAAAATCTAATGGTCATTGTCGGGGTCAATAACACATCATATGACTCTTTAGAAAAGGTGCTGCTGGTTGGTTGTATTCTGATACAGTGGCATGATTGACATGAATGTTATTCCTAAGCCCTACGCAGTAACCATGAACAAGTATATAGAGAACATCCCACATGGATAGCACATTAGATTGGGATGAAAGCAAAATTAAATTGTGGGTAATCGGACATGCAGATAAAGTAGGCACTAGTTACTTAAATTTCTCAGTGCATTGTTCACAAACTCAGTAAGAACTGGAGAACTAGTTATCAACTAGAAGTAGCACAAACGATTAGCGAAGGAAAGGGATGCCATTTTGTCTAGTCCCTAGGCAACTTCAGGTTCACATGAAACGAACTGAAGGAAGATTCAAGAGGGCCGCAGTTTCACACCAGACTGACATGACGAGCAGGGGGTCTCATCTTCCTCTGACTGTGGTTGTGAGGAGGAGGCAGCGACGGCAGCATGGCGCGGCAGCTGCTGTTGCTCCACCAGCCTCATCGCAGCGACCTGCACCTCGATCTTCTTGCGGCGCTCCTCAGCGGTGTTTGTAGCCTTCTTGATCCCTTTGGCCTGGCGAGGGACTGGCGCTGCAGGTAGGGGCCGGAGCTCCAAGGGCACATTAGCCAGGCGTAAAAACCCAAGCTTGTCACCATATTCATCGCCGCCGAGTTTCTTGACCCACAGGGATACGGAGGCCAGATTGGCTTTCTGGACGAGATTGCGGAGCTCGGTTCGGACCTTGTCGGGTTCAGGGGCAGGCAGCCTGAGCGAGTGGGGTGCCGGGTCGGAGGGCTCCTGGATTCTGAGCCCGCGCTCGCACTCGGCGATGACCTCCTCGTAGGTGCAGTTGTCGTTGGCAGCCTCGTAGAGGAGCAGGGCGCGGAAGTGGGCGAGCTCGAGCGAGTCGGGCGCGAGCTCGACGGCGCGGCGGGCGGCCTGGAGCGCGTCCCGACGGTGGCGCGCGCGGGCGGCGGGGTCGTTGAGGGATGCGGCGGCGCGGGAGTGCACGGTGCCCTGCGCGCGGTGGAGGAGCGGCGACCCCTCGCCGTGGCGCGCGACGGCGTCCCTCAGCAGTCGCAGCGCCTTGGACGGGTTTCCGCGCTGGAGGTACGCGAGGACCTTGTCACAGTCGGCGCGCACGGCGGCAATGCCGCCGGCGGCCCGGGGAGGAGGGGTAGGGTTTGGCGCGGGGTTGCGGTTCTTTCGGCCCATCGGAGGAGTGGGATTTGGGCGGAGCAGTGGTGCGGGTGGAGGCTGCAGAGGCAGGGGAGGGGTAGTCACGGGTGGTGGTGGTACGGCCTTCCCCGGTTCCCCCTCGCTGCTCCAACCTTCCGGTTTCTTTCTTTTCTTTTCTTCTTTCTTCTCGAATAAGTTCAGTGGTATATACTCCATCCGTATCGAAGTATAAGACATTTTCTGAGTGTCAAAAAAGTCTTATATTTTGATATAGAGATAGTATTTAAGTAGCACATACTCTTAAAAGACATCCTTAACAAGTTTTAAAATACATTAAAAATGGGGGTACATGGTCTTCTTTCTCCAACATCCACCGACGACATACTGTGAGGAAATCTCGTTACCTTCTCTAGGCCGCCGTCTCAGCGGAGTAAACTTGTTTAAACTCAGTAACTTGTAGAAGCAGCAGCTAGGAAGTTGTCGATATAGAGCAGAAGACGCTAGTGATAGTAGTCTGCATAACAAATTGTCGTCTTGAAAAAAGAAAACGTCGAAGAGAGCCTGTAGAAAACCCCAGTTCCGCATAGACAGAGTTGTGGGAATACAAATCTAGCACGCTCTCCGACAAGGCCGAGGTTGGCCGACCTTGGTCGGTAAGAACTGGAGTCGAAGAATTAAGACACACAATCATGTTCTTTGCTCCATGAGACAGCGTGGCCGAGACAAACCTGCTGGAAAAAAATCAACCCCAAAGAATCAGATATACAGACACATCACCTTCCACATAATAGAAATAGTGAGGATGAACTATTTAGGTATATAGGATGACGATAAATAAGTCATCATCTTAACCTTAGCCATGTTCAAGACCATTGCTTTTGCTTGTGGGTAATGATACTTTCTACTCCACACGTCCCAAATTACGTGTCTTTGATTTGTCTATATAGACACATTTTAGTGTTAGATACATATGTATCTAATATAACACAAGTAATTTGAGACGGGGTAATACATGTCAATATGTAGTGGGTTATTGTCATGTAAGGGCATCTCCAACGCTGACCCGCAAATTTGCTTCGATATCTGTAAGGGAACAGGGAGTGATCAGTCCATGGACACGGATGCAGGAGCCGGCCATCCAACGCTACCCGCATACATCGAACCCCAATTTTTTTAATTCTGCATGTTTAAATAGCCACATAGAAAGTCTAAAATAATTCAAATGTTCAAATGCAACAGTAGTTCTAATTTAAAAAGTTCAAATATTACACTCCAACATTGTTGTCCCCCTTAACCGCGCACAGATGCTCAACCATATCTTCCTTTAGTTGCTCGTGAGTTGCTCCTAAGATCATGTGATGCAACTGTTGTTGGAAATATGCCCTAGAGGCAATAATAAATTGGTTATTATCATATTTCCCTGTTCATGATAAACGTCTATTATCTATGCTAGAATTGTATTGATCGAAAACTCAGATACATGTGTGGATACATAGACAACACCGTGTCCCTAGTGAGCCTCTACAAGACTAGCTCGTTGATCAAAAGATGGTTAAGGTTTCCTAACCATAGACATGTGTTGTCACTTGATAATGGGATCACATCATTAGGAGAATGATGTGATGGACAAGACCCAACCATTAGTATAACATATGATAGTTCAGTTTATTGCTACTGCTTTCTCAATGTCAAATACATGTTTCTTCGACCATGAGATCATGCAACTCCCGGACTCCGGAGGAATGCCTTGTGTGCCATCAAACGTCACAACGTAACTGAGTGATCCTAAAGGTGCTCTACAGGTATCTCCGAAGGTATTTGTTGAGTTGGCATGGATTGAGACTAGGATTTGTCACTCCGTATGACGGAGAGGTATATCTGGCCCCTCTCGGTAATACATCATCACAAGAAACATGCAAGCAAAGTGACTAAGGAGTTAGTTACGGGATGATGTATTACGGAACGAGTAAAGAGACTTGCTGGTGACGAGATTGAACTAGGTATGGAGATACCGACGATCGAATCTCGGGCAAGTAACATACCGACAGACAAAGGGAATAATGTATGTTGACATTACAGTTCAACCAATATAGATCTTCGTAGAATATGTGGAAAACAATATGAGCCCACGAGGCTTTTGGAATGTGCAAAAGGAAGCTTTGCGGAGGCCAGGGGGCAAGACGCCAGGGACCCTGGCATCTAGTCCTAGAGTCCAAGAAGGACTCTTACCTTGCGGGCTAAACTGACTTTGGGGAGGCTCTTTCTCCAAGTTACGACCCTAGGGCTCAACATATAAATAGAGGGGCAGGGCTAGCACCCGGAACACACCAAGAATCACCAAGCCGTGTGCCGGCAACCCCGTCGCCTCTAGTTTATCCTCTGTCTAGTTTTTGTTGTGCTTGGCGAAGCCTTGTAGAGATTGTCCTTCACCACCACCATCACCACTCCATCGTGCTACCGGAACTCATCTACTACTTTGCCCCTCTTGCTGGATCCACAAGGTGAGGACGTCATCGAGCTGAACGTGTGCTGAACGCGGAGGTGCCATACGTTCGGTACTTGACCGGGATGGATCGTGAAGGTGTACGACTACATCAACCGCGTTGATAAACGCTTCCGCTTAGCGATCTTCAAGGGTATGAAGATGCTCTCCCCCTCTCGTAGCTATGCGTCTCCATGGATAGATCTTGCGTGTGCGTAGAATTTTTTTCATGCAACATTCCCCAACAGTGGCATCATGGGCCAGGTCTATGAATAGATGATATGCACGAGTAGAACACAAAAGAGTTGTGGGCGGTGATGTTCATACTGCTTACCACCAACATCTTATTTTGATTCAGCGGCATTGTGGGATGAAGCGGCCCGGACCAACCTTACATGTCCACGTACATGAGATCGGTTCCACCGACTAACATGCAGCTTGTTTTGCATAAAGGTGGCTGGCGGGTGTCTGTTTCTCCTACTTTAGTTAAATCGAATTTGACTACGGCTGGTCCTTGAAAAAGGTTAAAACAGCAAACTTGATAAATCACTGTTGTGGTTTTGCGTAGGAAAGAATCGTTCTTGCTAGTTGCCCGCAGTAGCCACGTAAAACTTGCAACAACAAAGTAGAGGACGTCTAACTTGTTTTTGCAGGGTATACTGTGATGTGATATGGTCAAGACATGATGTGATATACATTGTTATATGAGATGATCATGTTTTGTAATATCGACAACCGGCGAAGTCTTAGGGTTGTCTATTAATTATTGTATGAAACGCAAGCGCCATGTAACTGAGAGGAGCGATTTGGTGCCCGAGCCCAACTGCTCCCAAAATCATCGGCGTCAATTCCAGGCTCGGGATCCAAACAATTCATGTTGACACCTCTGACTCGAAATATAGAAAAAGGTACATACGGTACGAGATAGTCGCTCTGACATGGGCCCAAATCATCGTATGGGTAGGACGACGTTTGCGGGCGGGCGCTCTGGTCCGTGGACCAGAACGTCGGCATTTCAACCGAGTCATGGATCAAATAAGGCGTTCATTCTGGAAACCCTTGCCGCCCCTCTCTTCCTCCCCAAACATCACTATCCCCTTTCATCTAGTGGCGTTCGTTCTACATCGGCGGCAATGGGAAAATGGGGGGGGGGGGTGCTGTTTGAGTTCCTGCTCGATGCAGTTGACAGGTTAGTTCATGCAGATCTACAAGGTTTTGAGATTTGTTTTGCTAGCTGACGTATGTGTAGAAGAAAGCTAACAAACTGGCCTTGGTGTCGACCATTCTCGTCTTTTTCAGGTTCCTGCTGTGTGGGGAGTTCACCGATAGTTTCGAGCACTCAGATGCAGTACCTCTAGTCTTGTTCCGGAACAGCGAAGCCGACCATGTCGTTCCTGCGGACTCCAATCATGGGTCTGGTTGCGGTCAACAGGTCGACGGCAATGGCCAGATGAGATGGTTTTCATCGGTGTCCAGATGCATCTCTGACTAGGTCGATGCAATCGACTGCCAGAGTCAACCGAGAAGCCCCTTGGTTGGACAAAAAGGTGTGAACCCAAGCTCCCCCCCCCCCCCCACTTTTGAACTGTAATTGTTCCCTATGACTCTGCTTTTGTCTCCTCTGCACAGTTTTGGACAAAAAATAGTTTAATTTGGAAATCATTATCAAAATAACCATATCAAAATAGATAGCTGAACCTTTGTAGCCAGACCTTAGTTACCTTGTTTCATTGAAGTAAACCTACTATACTGAATATGTACGTTTTGAAAATACAGGTTACGTCCGTGCAGTGCACCACCAGACCGAATGTTGTGTCCCTCTCGAATGAGTGCATTGGACCAGTTGATTCGCAAGTACGCAAAGGAACCTACGAAGAGTGTAATACGACCTGCACTTGGGCTGAGTTTCGATTCACTGGGTGAGGCGTACGACTTCTACTATTTGTATTCTGGGGAGATCGGCTTCGGCAAGAGAAGACTAAATGCCGAGAGGACAAAATGCACGCAGAGAGCGTATGTGGTTGCTCTGTTAGTATTGAGTTTTGTTTACATGCTTACATTTCTAGGAAGGTGTACAACATAATCAGTAGCTTCTTCGGATTGGTTGACAAGGTGCCCTTCACGAAGAGGACTCTCAAGAACATATGTGGAAAGATAAAACGTGAGCAAGCATAGGATGATCTCAGGAAGGCTTTGGAGGTGTTTGTTGGCATTGTTGTAGGTGATCCTAGCTTCACATATAGGGTTTTGGCTGACAATACAAGCAAGGTGAAGAACCTAATGTGGACTAATGGAAGCAGTCGATTGCACTATTGCAGTACCCGGGCTCAGAAAACGAATATTCCGAAGTTTGTGTGTACTTTCTCTCGAAAGAACTTTGAAACCTTCATATGTTCCAACTTTCTTGGTCACTGCGACACCAAAATGGGCTGATTAGGAGCTTATGATTAGTGTCTATAGCAAGGCTAGAGTGAAACGGTTAGTCCGTTTTGGAGATTCTGCTTTGGAAGGCAATATCTGAAAGTCTTCCTAGATATTGATTCGAATGTATAGGTATTTGACATCAACAGGATATGTATTCGCAGAGGCATTGATTATCTTTATTTATGATTATTATTCTTCCTTTGTTGACAAAAACTATGTTCTTGCTAAGAGAATGAATTATTATTTTGGTTTGTTCCAGGTCATAGTGATGAATTATTATTATTTTTGCATTGAATACAACTGTATTATCGAGATGCGGCTACTTTCTGTGTGCTCCTCTATAATTGCTAATTCAGAACCTCATGTATTGGAAAATCACAAAATATATGCAATACCATTAATCGATTGTAAATCTGGAAAACTCACATTTAACTCTTCAAAACTTTATTTGCTTATGTTTTTATAGAAATACAGGTCATTTAGTTGTTTCTCAAGTTTTTTTTCTAAATATACTGGAGTATTATTTTGGAAAGCTAACTGTACTTAGGTTAGTTGTTTTTAAGTGTAGCAATACATCAATTTTAAAATAAAAATAGCTCCAATAGCTACTTTTGTTGTTATATCAGACATAGATAAGATCAAAATGACTTGCCTAGTTATTTATATTTATGATACCGGAGCCAATTATAATGAAGCTCTTAGTTAGCATGTCATGCTGTAGATTTGGAGATATGATATGATTGTATACAATGTCAGACAGTCGAACTACTGAAAATTAGGCTAGGACAGTTTTCTCGTTTTTAGCCGAAGTGGGTATACCAAAGTTCTTTCTAATTGCCTTTATAACTCAGATACTAACTTGAGTGCTTCCGACAGTACATGATGGTTCTTCTCGAAGGTTTAGTGCCCATGGCATTGGGAGGTACCCAGGAGCCTGCAGCCTACGGTGAGCTGGCGGAGGGCTGAACCCTGATGTGAACAAGAAGCTAAGCGCCAACATTGCTTCCATCATGTACCCAGGAGTACATGATGGTTCTTCTCGAAGGTTTAGTGCCCATGGCATTGGGAGGTACCCAGGAGCCTGCAGCCTACGATGAGCCGGCGGAGGGTTGAACCCTGATGTGAACAAGAAGCTGAGCGCCAACATTGCTTCCATCCTGGAGTCAAAGCTGTCCATCCCCAAGTTCCCGCTTCTACCTCAACTTCTGGGATTCAAAGGCAAGCAGACATTATTTATCGTCTACTGCTTATTCATGGGTCTTCATCAGGCATCATCATGTTCTCGTTGCAATTTTGTTGTTTGTTAGGCCCATCCTACACAACAACATGCTCAATGTTTGCATGCTTTTGCATTAAGAGTAGATCATGTAAATGTCCATCTGTCATTTGAATCGTAGTTGTCGTGTTAGCTTCCATAGTGGCTTCATTTCTATGCTAGACGCTTATATGAACTCTAATTTACCTTTTTTCTTTACCATGCAGCAATCGGACTTTGGATGGAACTGATTGGCCTTTTAGACCCGTCATATGGCGTGAAGTCTTGTAAGAACTTCAGAGTTCGTATTATTCTGTCCATTGCCTATTTAAGGAGAAACTGTTGCAGTAAGATGTAATGTCAGCTTAATGGCTAGTGTGTATGAGTGTCGGAGTCCTCATGTGATCTAGTGGGTTTGGTTTCAGACTTGCCATTGCAAGGGAATGTCACAACTGTTTGGTTTGATTCGTAATCATGAAGAATCTTTGGTGTCTCTGTGTTTGTGCTGGCTGTTGAGTTCCAGTTATTTGTTGCACGAACTAAAATTCAGGATTTGCATTTAAGTGCTATTTAGGCTTTTGATATGCAATTTTTTTGATTGGATGTTTGTTTTCCATGAAAGTGGTTAACACTCCAAAACATTCCCCTATATTCCTAGCTTGCATCAATACATACAACCTCCAGACATAAAACATTCCCCTCTCTGCCCCTGTTGAGAGTCATACTTGGGTGTGTGGGCGAGGATGGAAGACGCATTTATGAAGGGCCAGACTGGTGGTTGTTTGTTAGTACGTTAGCCGGGACGGCTCAGTAGAATGGCCGAGCCGTGCCTCGCCCAGCTGTTCCATGTGTACAGTGCAAAATGTTGTCACATTCAATGCATGGCAGAGTTGGCCTATTTTGGGTGATATACGATCCTGAAATACACTGAGGAGCACAGATCCAGATGTGAGCGTGCGGTGCTGATTTCGAAATGAATATCCCCATGTAATTGCTTTACTTTACCACTATGCGTTAGCAATAGTTGGCGAGACGACCCCGACGCTATGATGGAGATCAAGATGTCGAGCCGGTGACGATGGAGATCATGCCGATGTTTTGGAGATGGAGATCAAAAGCACAAGATGATGATGGCCATATCATGTCACATATTTTGATTGCATGTGATGTTTATCCTTTATGTATCTTATTTTGCTTAGAACGGCGGTAGCATTATAAGATGATCCCTTCACTTAATTTCAATATAAAAGTGTTCTTGCCGGGTATGCACCATTGCTAAAGTTCATCGTTTCGAAGCACCTCGTGATGATCGGGTGTGATAGACTCTACGTTCACATACAGCGGGTGTAAGCCAGTTTTTGCACAAGCAGAATACTTGGGTTAAACTTGATGAGCCTATCATGTACAGACATGGTCTCGGAACACTGGAGACCAAAAGGTCGAGCATGAGTCATATAGTAGATATGATCAACATGGAGATGTTCACCATTGATGACTACCCCATCTCACGTGATGATCGGACATGGGTTAGTTGATTTGGATCATGTATCACTTAGATAACTTGAGGGATGTTAATTTAAGTGGGAGTTCATTAGTAATTTCATTAATTGAACTTAATTTATCATGAACTTAGTCCTGATAGTCTTTGCAAATTATGTTGTAGATCAATAGCTCGCGATGTAGCTCCCCTATTTTTGATACGTTCCTAGAGAAAACTAAGTTGAAAGATGATGGTAGCAATAATGCGGACTGGGTTCGTGATCTGAGGATTATCTTCATTGTTGCACAGACGAATTATGTCCTTGATGCACCACTAGGTGGCAGACCTGCTGCAGATGTTATGAACATTTGACTAGCTCGATCTGATGACTCTTGATAGTTTAGTGCGCCATGCTTTACGGCTTAGAACCGGGGCTCCAAAAGCCGTTGAGCATCACAGAGCATATGAGATGTTCCAAGAGCTGAAATTGGTATATCAGGCTCATGCCCGTGTTGAGAGGTATGAGACCTCTCACACGTAATTTGCCTATAAGATGGAGGAGAATAGCTCAGCTAGTGAGCATGTGCTCAGAATATCTGGGTACTACAATCGCTTGAACCAAGTGTGAGTTAATCTTCCAGATAAGATAGCGATTGAAAGATTTCCCCAGTCACTATCACCAAGCTACTAGAGCTTCATGATGAACTATAAATATGCAAGGGGTGACGAAAACGATTCCCAAGCTCTTCGCGATGCTAAAATTGGCGGAGGTAAAAATAAAAAAGGAGCATCAAGTGTTGATGGTTAACAAGACCACCAGTTTTAAAAAAAGGGCAAGGGAAAGAAAGGGAACTTCAATAAGAGCAACAAGCAAGTTGCCGCTCACGTGAAGAAGTCCAAAGCTAGACCCAAGCCTGAAACTGAGTGTTTCTACTGTAAAGGAAATGGTCACTGGAAGCGGAACTGCCCCAAATACTTGGTTGATAAGAAGGATAACAAAGTAAACAAAGGTATATTTGATATACATGTTATTGATGTGTACCTCATAGTTGAAGGAAATATGCCCTAGAGGCAATAATAAAGTTGTTATTTATATTTCCTTATATCATGATAAATGTTTATTCATGCTAGAATTGTATTAACCGGAAACTTAGTACATGTGTGAATACATAGACAAAACATAGTGTCCCTAGTATGCCTCTACTTGACTAGCTTGTTAATCAAAGATGGTTATGTTTCCTAACCATAGACATGTGTTTTCATTTGATAAACGGGATCACATCATTAGGAAAATGATGTCATGGACAGGACCCATCCGTTAGCTTAGCATTAGGATTGTTACAGTTTCATTGCTAATGCTTTCTTCATGACTTATACATGTTCCTCATACTATGAGATTATGCAACTACCGAATACCGGAGGAACACCTTGTGTGCTATCAAACGTCACAACGTAACTGGTTGATTATAAAGATGCTCTATAGGTGTCTCCGAAGGTGTTTTTTTGGTTGGCATAGATTGAGATTAGGATTTGTCACTCAGTGTATCGGAGAAGTATCTCTGGGCCCTCTTGGTGATGCTCATCACTATAAGCCTTCCAAGAAATGTGATTAATGAGTTAGTTGCGGGATGGAGCACTATGGAGCGAGTAAAGAGACTTGCCGGTAACGAGATTGAGCTAGGTATGATGATACCAATGGTCGAATCTTGGGCAAGTAACATACCGATGACAAAGGGAACAATGTATGTTGTTATGCGGTTTGACCGATAAAGATCTTCGTAGAATATGTAGGAGCCAATATGAGCATCCAAGTTCCGCTATTGCTTATTGATTGGAGATGTGTCTCGATCATGTCTACATAGTTCTCGAACCAGTAGGGTCCGCATGCTTAACGTTCGATGACGATTTGTATTATGAGTTATGTGTTTTGATGACCAAAGTTTGTTCGGAGTCCCGGATGAGATCACAGACATGACGAGGAGTCTCTAAATGGCCGAGACATAAGGATTGATATATTGGAAGGCTATATTCGGACATCAGAATGGTTCTGGAGAAGTTCGGGTATTTTTCAGAGTACCAGGAGGTTACCGGAACCCCCCGGGGAGTTGATGGGCCTTAGTGGGCCTTAGTGGGAAGGAGAGGCAGCGGCCAGGAGGTGGCGCCCCCCAAGCCCAGTATGAATTGTACAAGGGGTTGGGGCGCGGCCCCCCTCTCCCTTCATGTCTCCTTCTCCTTTAGGTGGAAACCTACTAGGACTAGGAGTCCTAGTAGGATTCCCCTTCTCCCGGCACGCCTAGCTTGGCTGGCCGGCCTCCCCCTCCCTCCTTTATATACGGGGGCAAGGGGGCACCCTAGGACACACCAAGTTTTGCCTTAGCCGTGTGCGGTGCCCCCCTCCACAGTTACACACCTCGATCATATCGTCGTAGTGCTTAGGCGAAGCCCTATGCCGGTAACATCATCATCACCGTCGCCACGTCATCATGCTGACGCAACGCACCCTCGTCCTCAACTGGATCAAGAGCATGAGGGTCGTCATCGAGCTGAACGTGTGCTGAACGCGGAGGTGCCGTACATTCAGTACTTGGATCGGTTGGATCGCGAAGATGTTCAACTACATCAACTGCGTTATTAAACGCTTCCACTTTCGGTCTATGAGGGTATGTGGACACACTCTCCCATCTCGTTGCTATGCATCTCCTAGATAGATCTTGCGTGATCGTAGGAATTTTTTTAAAGTACTACGTTCCCCAACAGTGGCATTTAAGCCAGGTCTATGCGTAGATGTTTTATGCACAAGTAGAACACAAAGAGTTGTGGGAGATTATAGTCATACTGCTGTAGCGACCAGACCTCAAACAATGTGATCTCTGTGCTTCAGTGTCATCCCTGGATTAGTAATGTTGACACGCACAGTACTTAAAGGATTTATAACAGAGTAGCAATCACACACTTATTACATCGAATGTCTCCAAAGGAGAACTTATTACAATAAATATGGCTTAAGGCCATCTAATAACGATAATAGCGGAAGGCTTGGAAGATAAGTGAGTCCATCAACTCCAACGGCATCATTGAGTATAGAACCACGACCTAAAGGCACCTTACTCGTCGTCTGAAAAGTCTGCAACATGAATGTTCCAGCCCGAAAACGGGTCAGCACATGGAATATGCTGGCAATGTAACACATAGAGAGTAATGAATAGAAACATGATATACTACATGCATATATGGCTGGTGGAAAGCTCTATGGTTACAGTTTTGCATAAAGCCAATTTTTCCCTACTGCAAAGGAATAAATTTTATTTAACTATCATGGTGGTTGTTAAACATTGAGAGTATAGACACCCTCTCAATCCCAATAAAGCATCATCATTAAACCCAACAAATTAAATTAAAGTAACATGATGAGATTCACATGATAATCCAAGTACTAGTAACTCAAAATGTCCATAACCGGGGACACGGCTAACCATGATTAGTTTATACACTCTGCAGAGGTTTGCACACTTTTCCCCACAAGACTCGATCTCCTCCGTTGAATTTCTCGCACTTCATGATGTTTGAGAAACGGATGATCGAGACACAGTCTTTCAGAAGCATTAACTCTCTACTCCGGGTAGACAGTACCAACCTACAACCCACTACATCTGCTAGTCTACCTCTTCAAGAGCTCACGCAACTTAATCAACTATGCTAGAGCCCATAGTAGCTTGTGGCTGCACACAGAAGTTTCTAGCATGAAATAATCTCATGATCCCTTTCAGCCTGGGTGGCGGTCCATAAAGAAAAACAGGCAAACACTGGAATACCCAGGTGCCTCAATCCACCCAGATGTGTATTAAAGTTGCCACCTTAAATAAACCATTATATAACAATGTCACATCTGTCATGGATACACTCACCCAATCCACGTCTACTAGAATAGCATGGCAATAAGCAAACGGAGAAGTAACTCCCAAGGGTTGATAATAGTACAAGTAATAGGTACTACCTCATCTACTTCCGAACCCACATATTAATCAAATCCTAATCATGCATTGTTTGAGGATTGATCTAATGCAATAAAACTGGGTAGTAAAGAGGTATGATCAAATTGTTACTTGCCTTGCTGATGATCCGTGAAACCTAGAGATTCGAAGTGGCAAGCGGCGCACTCCGGATACTCTATCGCAAACAAACAAGCAAAACAAGCATAGAATAAGTACTCATCTAATGCACAGGTAAAACTCAAATAAAAGATCTAACCAGAAAGTTCAACTTAAGAACTCCGGTTTGCAAAAAGAAACAAATCAAACGAAGCAACGAAAGGCAAACGGCGAAAGAAAAGAGCTTCGTTTTACTAATCTGGACCTAAGGCAAATTTTACAGTAGCAAAAACTTGTTTGAGTTGGTTAAACGAAAAGAGGGTTTCGAGATGAAACTCTAGGCGCTTGAATCGCCTGATTCCAATAAACGAGCGAAAAGATAAACTAAAACAAAAATTGGATCAGAAACTCTAGGCGCTGGAATAATCACGGAAAATCCGAGAAAAAGAAAAACTGATGAACAGTTTAACGAACGGACGTTCGTTAACTGAAACTAAACGGTGAACTCTTTCGTTAAAACAAACGAACGAGCGAACGCTCGCTAAATAAATAAACCGGAAAAAAACCGATTTATAAAAAAACAAAACTAGGGTTTCTAAAAAAACCGGATCGTTTTTTAAAACATCGGACCACGACGGCGGCGGCGTATACCTCCAGCGAGGTGCTCCGGCAAGGTGGGGCGGCTCCGGCGGGGCGTCGGGGAGGTTCCGGCGGCGTCGGTGGACGTCGGCGGCGGCGACTCTGGGCGTCGGCGGCGGCTTTGGGCGGCGGCGGCGGCTCGGGTCAGGATGGCGGGTGAGGAGGGCGGCGGCGGCGCGGTATTTATGAGGGTGGGGGGGTTCGGCCGGCTTGGGGGAGGGGCAAGGCGGTGGGGCGACTCGGGTCGAACTCCCCGAGTCCGGCGGCGGCACGACGGCTGGCGGGGCGCTGGCGGCGCGGGCCAGCCTGGTCAGCTGGGCTTCGGCCCAGTTAGCGCGCGGGAGTTTTTTTTAAACAATTCCGCCAAACAGAAAAAGAAATCCTAGAAAATAAAATAAAAATCTAAAAATGCCAAAACAAATTTTCACCGTCTAAATAAAATATTTAGAACGAGATGAACATTTTCTTGGCCCTAAAATGCAGTTTTGAAAAATGTGCAATTTTTCTAAATCAAATAAAATAGCGAAAACTCTGAAATAAAACTCTTATTTGATTTTTTTATTAAATCCTCAGTATTTCTTTATTTTGGGAAAGTCATTTTTTTTCCTCTCTCATATTTATATAATTGAAATAATTGAAGATGAAATAAATAAAATCAAATGATCCTATTTTCAAAATTTGAGAAAACTCAAATATGAAAATAACGAAATCCCCAACTCTCTCCGAGGGTCCTTGAGTTGCGTAGAATTTATAGGATCAACCAAAAGCAATAAAATATGATATGCAATGATGATCTAGTGTATAACATTCCAAATTGGAAATTTGGGTTGTTACAAACCAACCCCCCTTAAGATGAATCTCGCCCTCGAGATTCAGGTTGGCTAGAAAATAGGTGAGGGTGATCCTTCAGCAGATCTTCCTCTCGCTCGCAGGTGGCTTCATCTTCGGTGTGGTGGCTCCACTGAACTTTGCAAAATTTGATAACCTTGTTGCGGGTGACTCGGCTGGCATACTCAAGAATCTTGACTGGTTTCTCCTCATAGGTCAAATCACTATCCAACTGAATCGCTTCTAGCGGCACTGTATCTCTCAGCGGTATATCAGCCATCTCTGTGTGGCACTTCTTCAACTGAGAAACGTGGAACACGTCATGAACTCCTGATAATCCTTCGGGCAATTCCAACTTGTAGGCAACTTCTACCATACGCTCCAAAACTTTGTATGGTCCCACAAAACATGGTGCTAATTTTCCCTTAACTCCAAAACGCTTAACTCCTCGAAGTGGGGACACACGAAGGTAAACTCTGTCTCCGACTTTGTAAGCTGTCTCCTTGCGTTTAGAATCTGCATAGCTCTTCTGCCTAGACTGGGCTACCTTGAGCCTATCGGGAATCAACTTCACCTTCTGTTCAGACTCCTTAATCAAATCCGGTCCAAACAACTGGCGATCTCCAACTTCATCCCACAACAACGGGGTCCTGCACCTCCTTCCGTACAAGGCTTTGAAAGGGGCCATCTTCAAACTAGATTGATAACTGTTGTTGTAAGAGAACTCTGCATATGGAAAATTGTCGTCCCAACTAGATCCATAATCTAGCGCACAAGCTCTTAGCATATCGTCCAAAATCTGATTGACTCTCTCGGTTTGTCCATCTGTCTACGGATGAATGGCTGTACTGAACTCTAGCCTGGTACCCAAAGTTTCGTGTAACTGATTCTAGAACTTTGAGGTAAACTGGGTCCCTCTATCTGATACAATGCTCCTCGGAACTCCATGAATACATACGATCCCGGTCATGTATATCTTTGCCAACTTAGCACTGGTGTAAGTGGTCTTCACTGGGATGAAATGCGCTACCTTCGTCAAACGATCGACTACAACCCAAATCGAGTCATAGCTTGAGCGGGTCCTGGGCAATCCGGTGATAAAATCCATGCCTAGCTTATCCCACTTCCATTCGGGTATCGGCAATGGCTGTAACAATCTTGCTGGCTTCTGATGCTCTGCCTTTACTCTCTGACACACATCACAAACTGCTACATACTCTGCAATATCCTTCTTCATTCCGGTCCACCAGAAAGTGTCCTTCAAATCCAAATACATCTTGATATTTCCTGGGTGAATCGAATACGGCGAATCATGGGCCTCTTGTAGAATCAACTTCCTAATCTCCTGATGATTAGGCACATAAACACGGTCCTCAAACCATAAGGTATCGTGCTCATCCTCACGAAATCCTTTAGCTTTTCCTTTGCTCATCTTCTCCTTAATTGAGGCAATCTCCTTGTCAGTCTTCTGAGCTTCTCTGATCTTCTCCATCAAAGTAGATTGAATCTCCAATGCTGCTACATAGCCTTTCGGAACTATCTCCAAACATAGGTCACGAAGATCCTCGGCTAACTCCTTCGGTAACTCTCCGGTCATGAGTGTGTTGACATGGATCTTGCGGCTCAACACATCGGCTACTACGTTAGCCTTTTTGGGGTGATAATGCAATCTCATATCATAATCCTTGATGAATTCCAACCATCTCCTTTGCCTGAGATTCAACTCCTTCTGTGTGAAAATGTACTTCAGGCTCTTGTGATCCATGTATACTTCACAATGGTTTCCGATGAGGAAATGTCTCCATGTCTTCAATGCATGCACAATGGCTGCTAACTCCAAATCATGCATAGCATAATTTAACTCATGGGGCTTAAGCTGTCGTGAGGCATATGAATCAACTCTTCACTCCTGCATAAGCACTGCTCCAAGTCCTCGACGAGAAGCGTCGCAATATACTTCATAATCCTTGCACGGATCTAGCAGAATCAACACTGGCGATGTAACCAAATGTTTCTTCAACTCCTGGAAACTAGCCTCACATTCGTCAGTCCATTTGAACTTGGTATCCTTCTTCAGCAACTCCGTCATGGGCTTTGCAATCTTCGAGAAATTCTCAATGAACCTCCGGCAGTATCCTGCAAGTCCAAGAAAACTCCGGATCTCTCCAATTGTTGTTGGTTGCTACCCAATTTGTCATAGTGACAACTTTGGTGGGGTCTACTGCTATTCTTTCTCCGGATATAACATGTCCGAGGAATCCAACTTCCTTTAACCAAAACTCAGATTTGCTGAACTTGGCATATAACTGATGTTCTCTGAGCTTCTCAAGTACCAAGCGCAAATGCTCCTTGTGCTCTTCTTCATTCTTCGAGTAGACCAAAATATCATCAATGAACACTATGACGAACTTATCCAAAAACTCCATAAACACCTTGTTCATCATGTTCATGAAATATGCAGGTGCATTAGTCAGACCAAATGACATAACGGTATACTCATACAACCCGTACCTGGTGGTAAAAGCCGTCTTAGGTATATCCTGCTCTCGAATTTTCAACTGGTGGTACCCTGATCGTAGATCGATCCTGGAAAAAACCTTAGCTCCTTGCAACTGGTCAAACAAATCATTGATCATCGGCAACGGGTATTTGTTCTTGACTGTCACTTCATTCAGTCCTCGATAGTCAACAACCATCCTTAATGATCCATCCTTCTTCTCCACTAGAAGCACTGGTGATCCCCAAGGTGAAGAACTTGGGCGAATATAACCTTTATCCAGTAACTCCTTAATCTACTTCTTAATTTCCTCCAAATCTTGTGTAGGCATCTTGTACGGTCTTTTAGATATCGGCCCTATGCCTGGCAAAAGCTCAATCAAAAACTCAATGTCTCTATTCGGTGGCATGCCTGGCAACTCTTCTGGAAATACATCAGGAAAGTCCTTCACCACTGGTACTTCCTCCTGCACAACTCCTGATAAGGAATTTACTTGGGTCCTCTTCGGCTTGTGCCGAGATACATACTTGATCCTTCTTCCTTCTGGGGTGGTAAGCAAAATCGACTTACTGGCGCATTCAATGTTCCCTCCATACTTCGATAACCAATCCATGCCTAATATCACATCCAATCCTTGTGATTCCAATACTATTAGGTCCGAGGGAAACACGTAGTTACCAATCCTTAATGGCAACCGATCACACCATAAACTAGCCATATACTCTACTCCTGGCGAGGTTACTAACATGGGTGACCTAAGGGCTTGGGTCGGCAGTTTATACTTATCCACAAATCCCCTTGATATGTATGAATGCGATGCACCAGTATCAAAAAGAACGAGTGCAGTAAATGACTTAACCAAAAACTTACCTATTACTACATCTGGTTGGGCTTCAACCTCCTCCACGTTAATGTGATTCACCTGTCCCCTGTTGAAAGGGTTCGGCTTCTTCCCAGAGCTTCCATTGCCATTTCCATTCTGGGCTTCAGGACATTCATTGGCATAATGTCCAGTCTTCTGGCACTTAAAGCAAGTGACTTGGCTCAGGTCTCTCTTGGCTGGGGTTGATGGGTTGGTACGGTTCTAACCGTTGCTTCCTCCATTCCCATGCCCATTCCCATTCTTGGGGCCATTATGATTATGCGAGATCCCTCCTCCATGGGTATGCTGAAAATGTCCTCCCGATTTTGGGGTAAAACGAGGTTTCTACTGAGCTCCAGAATTGTACTTCTCTTGTCCATACTTCCTCTTGCGGTTGTCAATCTGCTGGTGCTTCCCTTCAATCATGAGAGCTCTATCTACCAACTCCTAGTAGTTGTTGAAGGTTGCTACCATCAATTGCATGCTCAGCTCATCATTCAGTCCTTCTAGAAACTTCTCCTGCTTAGCTGCATCTGTAGAAACATCATCTGGGGCATAACGTGCTAGCTTACTAAAATCATCCACATACTGGCCAAAGGTTCGTCCTCCTTGGCGCAAATTTCGAAACTTGCACTTCTTCATGGCCATAGCTCCTGCTGAAACATGGGCAGTACAGAAAGCCTACTAAAACTGATCCCATGTGACAGTGTCGATAGGATAAGTGGCTGTGAAATTCTCCCACCATGATGTTGCGGGTCCATCTAGCTGATGTGCGGCAAAACGCACCTTTTCTGCATCTGTGCATCCTGCAGTGGTCAACTCCCTTCCTGTCTTGCAGAGCCAATCATCTGCAACTATCGGCTCGAAGCTACTAGAGAACACCGGCGGATTTAGTCTAAGGAAACGGGTTAAATGATCAACAGGTGGTGGTGGTGGTGGGTTGTTGTTGTTGTTGTTCCCCTGATTCTGATTCTGGACTAGTAACTGCATCAATGCATTCTGCTGCTGGATCAACTGGGTGAGCTCCAGCAGGAAAGCAAATCCATTGTCACATCTCAGAGGCATCTAAGGGTTTAGAAAAGATGAGAATACAAAATAGAATGAGGTCTAGAGAGAAAACACTACCCATATGCACATGAGACAAAAGCAAACAAAATCACTTCATTCAATTCAAACAAGGGCATACAACAGTCTAACTACCGTTACAAAAGTGCTCAGACTATACTATATATATGGGGGAAATACTACTACTTTTATGGTGGTCGACTAGAAAAACTGCCCCATTGAAGACTCCATGGTATCTGCTCCAGCTTCATCAACATAGTCATCATCGCTATCATCTGGATCCGAGTCGGTGTCGTCGATGATGATGTAGTTCTCTGGACAAGTGCAATCATCGTCTTCTCCTCCAGTCGCGGGAAATCCCATAAACACCTTTAGCTTCTTCTTCAGATCACCGTTCTTCTCTACGAGTGTTGCTATTTCCTCCTCATATCCATCGCATGTAGACTTGAGTTCTTCCTCCAACTCCGTGATCTTGGTCATAGCCTTCTTTAGATCTATCATTCCTACGCACATCTGGTTCTCCTAGCGATGAATGTGCTGGTTTAACTCCTGGATGAAAGCTGCAATTGATCTATCCTTCCTGGTACTGATCATCTCCCGTTGCTCATCTCGGCGCCCACAAATCTGGTAGATAGTATCCTTGAGATCCTTGTGGTAGACTTCTCCAATGCATCCCATGGTGATGTGGGCTGCCATGCTCTTTCCTAAACTCCAGGTTGGTGCATCAAAGGAAAACTCTATGGGCTCAGTGACGGGCATGAACGTCCTTCCTGGAACTTGAACTTGAATCATCCAACGCTCCTCTTCTGGTAGAGTGGCGATGTAGGTCCCGGTGAAGCTTGGTACTCCGATGTTTAGGTACTTAGTGACTTCCTTTAAGTGGCGTCCAAAGGGTGTATCTTCATCCGGTTGTGTGAACTTGTTCCTTGCATCTGCCATCCTAAAAGAGCGGAAAAGATGAGGAGTCAGAAATGAGAAGAGTGAGTAGTGATCTAGGGCTTTAGCTTAGTGGTCGTGTCCTACAGTTAGCGTGTGCTCTGATACCATCTTGTAGCGACCAGACCTCAAACAGTCTGATCTCTGTGCTTCAGTGTCATCCCTGGATCAATAATGCTGACAGCACAGTACTTGAAGGATTTATAACAGATTAGCAATCACACACTTATTACATCGAATGTCTCCAAAGGAGAACTTATTACAATAAATATGGCTTAAGGCCACCTAATAACGATAACAACGGAAGGCTTGGAAGATAAGTGAGTCCATCAACTCCAACGGCATCACTGAGTATAGAACCACGACCTAAAGGCACCTTACTCATCGTCTGAAAAGTCTGCAACATGAACGTTGCAGCCCGAAAATGGGTCAGCACATGGAATATGCTGGCAATGTAACACATAGAGAGTAATGAACAGAAACATGCTATACTACATGCATATATGGCTGGTGGAAAGCTCTATAGTTACAGTTTTGCATAAAGCCAATTTTTCCCTACTGCAAAGGAATAAATTTTATTTAACTATCATGGTGGTTGTTAAACATTGAGAGTGTAGACACCCTCTCAATCCCAATTAAGCATCATCATTAAACCCAACAAATTAAATTAAAGTAACATGATGAGATTCACATGATAATCCAAGTACTAGATACTCAAAACGTCCATAACCGGGGACACGACTAACCATGATTAGTTTATACACTCTGCAGAGGTATGCGCACTTTTCCCCACAATACTTGTTCTCCTCCGTTGAATTTCTCACACTTCATGATGTTTGAGAAACGGATGACCAAGACACAGTCTTTCAAAAGCAATAACTCTCTACTCCGGGTAGACAGTACCAACCAACAATCCACTACATCTGCTAGTCTACCTCTTCAAGAGCTCATGCAACTTAATCAACTATGCTAGAGCCCATAGTAGCTTGTGGCTGCACACGGAAGTTTTTAGCATGAAATAATCTCATGATCCCTTTGAGCCTGGGTGGCGGTCCATAAAGAAAAACAGGCAAACGCTGGAATACCCAGGTGCCTCAATCCACCCAGATGTGTATTAAAGTTACCACCTTAAATAAACCATTATATAACAATCTCACATCTATCATGGATACACTCACCCAATCCACGTCTACTAGCATAGCATGGCAATAAGCAAACGTAGAAGTAACTCCCAAGGGTTGATAATAAAGCAGGTAATAGGTACTACCTCATCTACTTCCCAACCCACATATTAATCAGATCCTAATCATGCATTGTTTGAGGATTGATCTAATGCAATAAAACTGGGTAGTAAAGAGGTATGATCAAAGTGTTACTTGCCTTGCTGATGATCCGTGAAACCTAGAGATTCGATGTAGTAAGCGGCGCACTCCGGATACTCTATCGCAAACAAACAAGCAAAACAAGCATACAATAAGTACTCACCTAATACACAGGTAAAACTAAAATAAAAGATCTAACCAGAAAGTTCAACTTAAAAACTCCGGTTTGCAAAAAGAAACAAATCAAACGAAGCAACGAAAGGCAAACGACGAAAGAAAAGAGCTTTGTTTTACTAATCTGGACCTAAGGCAAATTTTATAGTAGCAAAAACTTGTTTGAGTTGGTTAAACGGGAAGAGGGTTTCGAGACGAAACTCTAGGCGCTTGAATCGCCTGATTCCAATAAACGAGCGAAAAGATAAACTAAAACGAAAATCAGATCAGAAATCGCGATCTGGAATAATTGCGGAAAATCCGAGAAAAAGAAAAACTGACGAACAGTTTAACGAACGGACGTTCGTTAACTTAAACTAAATGGTGAACTCGTCCATTAAAACAAACAAATGAGCGAACGCTCCCTAAATAAATAAACCAGAAAAAACGATCTATAGAAAAACGAAAATTAGGGTTTCTAAAAAAACCGGATCAGTTTTTTTAATTAAAAACCGGACCACGGCGGCGGCGTATACCTCCAGCGAGGCGCTCTGGCGGGGCGTCGGGGGGGGGGGGGGGGGGCTCCGGCGGCGGTGGTGGACGTCGGCGGCGGCGACTCCGGGCGTCGGCGATAGCTTTGGGCGGCGGCGGCTCGGGTCGGGGTGGCGGGTGAGGAGGGCGGCGGCGGCGCGATATTTATGAGGGGGGGGGGGGTTGGCCGGCTTGGGGAGGGGCAAGGCGGTGGGGCGGCTTGGGGTCGGACTCCCCGATTCCGGCGGCGGCACGGCGGCTGGCGGGGCGCTGGCGGCGCGGGCCAGCCTAGTCGGCTGGGCTTCGGCCCAGTCGGCGCGCGGGAGTTTTTTCTTAAACAATTCCACCGAACAGAAAAGAAAATCCTAGAAAATAAAATAAAAATCTAAAAATGCCAAAACAAATTTTCACCGTCTAAAGAAAATATTTAGAATGAGATGAACATTTTCTTGGCCCTAAAATGCAGTTTTGAAAAACGTGCAATTTTCCTAAATCAAATAAAATAGCGAAAAACTTCGAAATAAAACTCTTATTTGATTTTTTATTAAATCCTTAATATTTCTTTATTTTGGGAAAGTCATTTATTCCCTCTCTCATATTTATATAATTGAAATAATTGAAGATGAAATAAATAAAATCAAATGATCCTATTTTCAAAATTTGAGAAAACTCAAATATGAAAATTATGAAATCCCCAACTCTCTTCGAGGGTCTTTGAGTTGCATAGAATTTCTAGGATCAACCAAAAGCAATAAAATATGATATGCAATGATGATCTAGTGTATAACATTCCAAATTGGAAATTTGGGATGTTACAACTGCTTACCACCAACGTCTTACTTTGATTCAGCGGTATTGTTGGATGAAGCGGCCCGGACTGACATTACATGACCGCATTCATGAGACTAATTCTACCGATGTGCTTTTGCACCTAGGTGGCTCGCGGGTGTCTGTTTCTCCCACTTTAGTTGAATCGAGTTTGACTACGGCCGATCCTTGTTGAAGGTTAAAACAACCCACTTGACAAAAAATCGTTGTGGTTTTGATGCGTAGGTAAGAACGGTTCTTGCTAGAACCCCATAGCAGCCACATAAAATTTGCAACAACAAAGTAGAGGACGTCTAACTTGTTTTTGCAGGGCTTGCTGTGATGTGATATGATCAAGACATGATGTGATATAAATTGTTGTATGAGATGTGCATGTTTTGTAACAGAGTTATCGACAACTGGCAGGAGCCATATGGTTGTCGCTTTATTGTATGCAATGCAATCGCCATGTAATTGCTTTACTTTATCACTAAGCGGTAGCGATAGTCGTAGAAGCAATAGTTGGCGAGACAACAATGATGCTACGATGGAGATCAAGGTGTCGCGCCGATGATGATGGGGATCATGACGATGCTTCGGTGATGGAGATCATAAGCACAAGATGATGATGGCCATATCATGTCACATATTTTGATTGCATGTGATGTTTATCTTTTATGAATCTTATTTTGCTTAGTACGACGGTAGCATTATAAGATGACCCCTTACTAAATTTCAAGGTATAAGTGTTCTCCCTGAGTATGCACCGTTGCTACAGTTTGTCGTGCTGAGACACCACGTGATGATCGGGTGTGATAAGCTCTACGTTCACATACAACGGGTGCAAGACAGTTTTGCACACGCAGAATACTCGAGTTAAACTTTATGAGACTAGCATATGCAGATATGGCCTCAGAAAACTGAGACCGAAAGGTCGAACGTGAATCATATAGTAGATATGATCAACATAGTGATGTTCACCATTGAAAACTACTCCATCTCACGTGATGATCGAACATGGTTTAGTTGATTTGGATCACGTGATCATTTAAATGACTAGAGGTATGTCTATCTAAGTGGGAGTTCTTAAGTAATATGATTAATTGAACTTTACTTAATCATGAACTTAGTCATAATAGTTTTTTGCATATCTATGTTGTTGTAGATCAATGGCCCGTGCTACCATTCCCTTGAATTTTAAAGTGTTCCTAGAGAAAGTTAAGTCGAAAGATGATGGTAGCAACCACACAGACTGGGTCCGTAACTTGAAGATCATCCTCTTTGCTGCATAGAAGAATTACGTCTGGAAGCACCGCTAGGTGCAAGGCCTGCTGCAGACGCAACTGCGAACGTTAGCAACGTCCGGCAGAGCAAAGGTTATGAGTACTCGATAGTTCAGTGTGCCATGCTTTACATCTTAGAATCGGGACTTCAAAGATGTTTTGAACGTCATGGAGTATATGAGATGTTCCAAGAGTTGAAGTTAATATTTCAAGAAAATTCCCGAGTTGAGATATATGAAGTCTTCAACAAGTTCTATAGATGCAAAATGGAGGAGAATAGTTCTGTCAATGAACACATACTCAGAGTGTCTGGGTACCATAACCACTTGACTAAGCTGGGAGTTATTCTTCCTGATGATAGTGTCATTGATAGAGTTCTTTAATCACTGCCACCAAGCTATAATGGCTTTGTGATGAACTCTAATATGCAAGGGGTGAACAAGACAATTCCCGAGCTCTTCGCGATGCTAAAAATTGTGGAGGTAGAAATCAAAAAGGAGCATCTAGTGTTGATGGTCAACAAGACCACTAGTTTCAAGAAAAAGGGCAAAGGAAAGAAGGGGAACTTCAAGAAGAACGGCAAGAAAGTTGCTTCTCAGGAGAAGAAACCCAAGTCTGGACCTAAGCCTGAAACTGAGTGCTTCTACTACAAAGGGACTGGTCACTGGAAGCGGAATTGCCCCAAGTATTTTGCGGATAAGAAGGATGGCAAAGTGAAAGGTATATTTGATATACATGTTATTGATGTCTACCTTACTAATGCTCGTAGTAGCGCTTGGGTATTTGATACTGGTTATGTTGCTCATATTTGCAACTCGAAATAGGGGCTACGGATTAAACGAAGATTGGCTAAGGATGAGGTGACGATGCGCGTCGTAAATGGTTCCAAGGTCGATGTGATCGCCATCGCACGCTACCTCTACATCTACCTTTGGGATTAGTTTTAGACCTAAATAATTGTTATTTGGTGCCAGAGTTGAGCATCAACATTATATCTGGATCTTGTTTGATGCGAGACGGTTATTCCTTTAAATTAGAGAATAATGGTTGTTCTATTTATATGAGTAATATCTTTTATGGTCATGCACCCTTGCTGAGTGGTCTATTTTTGTTGAATCTCGATCGTGGTGATACACATGTTCATAATATTGTAGCCAAAAGATGCAAAGTTGATAATGATAGTGCAACTTATTTGTGCCACTGCCATTTAGGTCATATTGGTGCAAAGCGCATGAAGAAACTCCATACTGATGGGTTTTTAGAATCACTTGATTATGAATCACTTGGTGCTTGCGAACCATGCCTCATGGGTGATAACCCACAAGTGTAGGGGATCGCAACAGCTTTCGAGGGTAAAGTATTCAACCCAAATTTATTGATTTGACACAAGGGGAGCCAAAGAATATTATTGAGTATTAGCAGTTGAGTTGTCAATTCAACCACACCTGGATAACTTAGTATGTGCAGCAAAGTGTTTAGTAGCAAAGTGGTATGATAGTAATGGTAACGGTGGCAAAAGTAAAGATAATGGTTTTGTAGTAATTGTAACAGTAGCAACAGAAAAGTAAATAAGCGAAACACAAGATGTAAAAAGCTCGTAGGCATTGGATCAGTGATGGATAATTATGTCGGATGCGATTCCTCATGTAAACATAGGGTGACACAGAACTAGCTCTAGTTCATCAATGTAATGTAGACATGTATTCCGAACATAGTCATACGTGCTTATGGAAAAGAACTTGCATGGCATCTTTTGTCCTACCCTCCCGTGGCAGCAGGGTCCTAGCGGAAACTAAGGGATATTAAGGCCTCCTTTTAATAGAGAACCGGAACAAAGCATTATCACATAGTGAATACATGAACTCCTCAAACTACGGCCATCATCGAGAAGTATCCCGGTAATTGTCACTTCGGGGTTGTCGGATCATAACACATAATAGGTGACTATAGACTTGCAAGATAGGATCAAGAACACACATATATTCATGAAAACATAATAGGTTCTGATCTGAAATCATGGCACTCGGGCCCTAGTGACAAGCATTAAGCATAGCAAAGTCATAACAACATCAATCTCAGAACATAGTGGATACTAGGGATCAAACCCTAACAAAACTAACTTGATTACATGGTAAATCTCATCCAACCCATCACCATCCAGCAAGCCTACGATGGAATTACTCACGCATGGCAGTGAGCATCATGAAATTGGTGATGAGGATGGTTGATGATGACGACGGCGACGAATCCCCCTCATAGTTTAGGGCTTGGCGGCGGCTCCGTATCATAAAACGCGATGAAACTTCCTCTTTGATTTTTTTCTCCGTGAGACGGAATATATGGAGTTGGAGTTGAGGTCGGCGGAGCCTCAGGGGGCCCACGAGACAGGGTGGCGCACCCAGGGGGTGGGCGCGCCCTCACCCTCGTGGACAGGGTGTGGGCCCACTAGTCTTGATTCTTTCGCGAGTATTTTTTATATTTTCCGAAACTTTCCTCCATGGATTTTCAGGACATTCCGAGAACTTTTGTTTTCTACACATAAAACAACATCATGGCAGTTCTGCTAAAAACAGCGTCAGTCCGGGTTAGTTTCATTCAAATCATGCAAGTTAGAGTCCAAAACAAGGGCAAAAGTGTTTCGAAAAGCAGATACGTTGGAGATGTATCAACTCCCCCAAGCTTAAACCTTTGCTTGTCCTCAAGCAATTCAGTTGATAAACTGAAAGTGATAAAGGAAAACTTCTACAAACTCTGTTTGCTCTTGTTGTTGTAAACATGCAAAGCCAGCATTCAGGTTTCAGCAAATATTATGAACTAACCATACTCACAATAACACTTAGGTCTCACAATTACTCATATCAATGGCATAATCAGCTAGCAAGCCATAATAATAAAACTTGGATGACAACACTTCCTCAAAACAATCATAACATAATATAACAAAATGGTATCTCGCTAGCCCTTTTTGAGACCGCAAAACATAAATGCAGAGCACCTTTAAAGATCAAGGACTGACTAAACATTGTAATTCATGGTAAAAGAGGTCCAGTCAAGTCATACCCAATATAAACCAATAATAATGAATGCAAATGACAGTGTGCTCTCCAGCGGGTGCCTTTTAATAAGAAGGTGATAACTCAACATAAAAGTAAATAGATAGGCCCTTTGCAGAGTGAAGCAGGGATTTGTAGAGGTGCCAGAGCTGGATTTTAAAATAGAGATTGAATAACATTTTGAGCGGCATACTTTCACTGTCAACGCAACAACTATGAGATGGCTGTATCTTCCATACTACATGCATTATAGGCAGTTCCCAAACAGAATGGTAAAAGTTTATACTCCCCCACCACCAACAAGCATCAATCCATGGCTTGCTCGAAACAACGAGTGCCTCCAACTAACAACAGCCCTGGGGGAGTTTTGTTTAATTATATTGATTTGCTTTGATCTTTTTGGATCATGGGACTGGGCATCCCGGTTAGCGGCCCTTTCTCGTGAATGAGGAGCGGAGTCCACTCCTCTTGAGAATAACCCACCTAGCATGGAAGATATAGGCATCCCTAGTCGAAACATGAGCTGCTCGAGCATACAAAACAGAATTTCATTTGAAGGTTTGGAGTTTGGCACATAAAAATTTACTTGGAACGGCAGGTAGATACCGCATATAGGAAGGTATGGTGGACTCATTGGAATAACTTTGGGGTTTAAGGAGTTTGGATGCACAAGCAGTATTCCCGCTTAGTACAGGTGAAGGATGGCAAAAGACTGGGAAGCGACCAACTGAGAGAGCAACAACAGTCATAAACATGCATTAAAATTAATTCACACTGAGTACAAGCATGAGTAGGATATAATCCACCATGAACATAAATATCGTGAAGGCTATGTTGATTTGTTTCAACTACATGCGTGAACATGTGCCAAGTTGAGTCACTCAATTCATTCAAAGGAGGATACCATCCCATCATACCACATCATAATCATTCTAATAGCATGTTGGCACGCAAGGTAAACTATTATAACTCATAGCTAATCAAGCATGGCACAAGCAACTATAATCTCTAAATGTCGTTGCAAATATGTTTACTTCATAATAAGCTGAATCAGGAACGATGAACTCATCATATTTACAAAAACAAGAGAGGTCGAGTTCATACTAGCTTTTCTCCATCTCAATCAGTCCATCATATATCGTCATTATTGCCTTTCACTTGCAAGACCGAACCATGTGTATAATAATAGTGCACGTGCATTGGACTAAGTTGGAATCTGCAAGCATTCAACTCAAGAGAGGAGACAAAGTAATATGGGCTCTAAGTTAAATAAACAATCATGCATAAGAGAGCCACTAAACATTTTCAATATGGTCTTCTACTCTCGACCCCCAAAGGAAAGAAAAGAAAATAAAACTATATACACGGGAAAGCTCCCAACAAGTAAGAAGAAGAACGAGAAATATTTTTGGGTTTTCATTTTAATTACTACTACAAGCATGGACACTAAACTAACTAATTTTTTTGGTTTTTCTAAAGGTTTAACAAGCACACAAGAAGAAAACTAGAAAAAGAAAATTAAACTAGCATGGATAATACAATGAAAGAGTATGATCACCGACGACTAGAATAGTGTGTGGACATGAATGTAAAGTCGGTGAGAAATACGTACTCCCCCAAGCTTAGGCTTTGGGCCTAAGTTGGTCTAATGCCAAGGACCGCGGCTGCTCTCCCCGGTGTACTGAGGGGTGTAATCAGGATACCACTGGCTGGTCGTCTCCTCCGGATCCCACTGGTAAAATGATGCTCGATAAGGGTCCAGTGCAGGTTCCGGCTCGGGCTTAGGTTCTGGAGTAGATGCTTGGCCTCGATGAGCGTACACTGCTTCCGGCATGACAAGAAAATTATCTGCAATCAAATCAAACAACAGAGATGTAGGCAAAATAATAGTCTCATTGTGTTTCTTATTAAATCTCAAGTTATACAAGAGCATCTTATCTTTGTTGTCAACAATGAACTCGTGTGCTACCATGCTCTTGTAATATAAAATGTAAGGAGGCAATTTTGTCTCCTCTTCCTCATGGTGCCTAATAGGTATCTCAAAATGTCTAGCAAGACGTACATCATAGATACCTCCAAAGATGGGGCCTTTTGTATGATTCAGGCTTAGCCGTTTAGCAATAATGGCACCCATACTAAAACTATTATCTCCAAACAAGGCATGGTGAAGAATAATAATATCAGGAACATTGAAGTTTCCACTATTTTCACGACCAATCAAGCATCTACTAGCAAATATGGCAATGTAGCATAAAACAGGAAAGTGTATGCTAGAGATTCTCGTATCGGAACCCTTCTTTGGATCCCCTACAGTGATAGTGTTAACAAAGCCATCCACATCTTTACGATGGGGTTCCTCTAATTTTCCCTCAAAGGGTATCCTACATACTGCGCAAAAATTACGTAAAGACATTTCCCTGAATTCATCATATAAATGAAATGATACTGAAGGTGGTGACTTCTTAGGATAATAATAAAAGTTTTGCACGAAAGTATTGGTGACTAAGAGATACTGATCGATCCAGTCGTGGAGGAAATCGGTGAGGCCTGCATTCTCGATCAAAGAATAAAAGTCTTCATAAATTCCAGCTTCTCTCAAGAAATTGTCACAGGGCCATTCACACGGCCGTACTTCCGCTATGCGAGGAAGATTATACTTGGTATTTTCCTTCTCTTTAGCTTGTTTTTCCTGGCTCGAAGAGCCCCTCAAAAATCTACTTAACATTTTGTGAAAATTTTAGTAACTTCAAAATAAAAGTGAATAAAACTAAACAAGATTGGTAGCAACTACTCCTACAAGTGCCTAGAGCCTATATCATGCATTAGAATTACTTGGGACCTCATAAATTTAACATGCAAGCTCAAGAACAGGGTCACCTATGCAGTAAAAATTTGCAATGAATAAAGCACTAGAACAAAAACTAATTGGACCAATGGAGGAGTCACATACCAAGCAATAGTCTCCCAAAGCAGTTTTGTGAATGGAGCTTTGAGCAAGGAGATCGAAAATCGCAGCAAAATGAGCTAGAACTCGTGCTTGAGCTGGATGGGGATTTTTTTGGGAAGAAGATGGAGTGTGTGGGTGCTGGCATAAGTGGAGGGGTCCACCAGGGGCCCACGAGATAGGGGCGCGCCCAGGGGGTGTGGGCGCGCCCTCCACTCTCGTGGCCTGGTGCTTGCCCCTCCTGCAGTGTTTTCAGTGCCTAAAATCATCAAATATTCCATAAAAAATCATACTGAATTTGCAGGGCATTTGGAGCACTTTTATTTTCGGGATATTTTTTTATTGCACAGATAATTCAGAAAACAGACAGATAAAACTATTTTTGCTTTATTTATTCTAAATAACAGAAAGTAAAAAGAGGGTACAGAAGGTTGCGCCTTCTAGTTTCAACCATCTCATGATCATCAAAATGAATCCACTAACAAGGTTGATCAAGTCTTGTTAACAAACTCATTCTGAATAACACGGAACTGGAGAAATTTCGAATAACACTAGGTTACCTCAATGGGGATATGAACATCCCCAACAATAAGAATATCATACTTTTTCTTGACAGTAGGGAGAGGAAATTCAAAACCTCCAATAATGATAGTTGGAACTTTTCCAATAGAATTGATGCTATGAACTTGAGATTGTTTCCTTGGAAAGTGTACCGTATGCTCATTACCATTAACATGAAAAGTGATTTTGCCTTTGTTGCAATCAATAACAGCCCTTGCAGTATTCAAAAAGGGTCTACCAAGGATAATCGACATACTATCGTCCTCGGGAATATCAAGAATAACAAAGTCCGTTAAGAGAGTGACATTTGCAACCACAACAGGCACATCCTCACAAATACCGATAGGTATAGCAGTTGATTTATCAGCCATTTGCAAAGATATTTCAGTAGGTGTCAACTTACTCAATTCAAGTCTACGATATAAAGAGAGAGGCATAACACTAACACCGGCTCCAAGATCACATAAAGCAGTTCTAACATAATTTCTTTTAATGGAGCATGGTATAGTTGGTACCCCCGGATCTCCAAGTTTCTTTGGTATTCCACCCTTAAAAGTGTAATTAGCAAGCATGGTGGAAATTTTAGCTTCCGGTATCTTTCTTTTGTTTGTAATGGTATCCTTCATATACTTAGCATAAGGATTTACTTTAAGCATATCAGTTAAGCGCATATGTAAGAAGATAGGTCTAATCATTTCAGCAAAACGCTCAAAATCCTCATCATCCTTTGTCTTGGATGGTTTAGGTGGAAAGGGCATGGGTTTCTGAACCCATGGTTCTCTTTCTCTACCGTGCTTCCTAGCAACAAAATCTCTCTTATCATAACGTTGATTCTTTGACTGTGGGTTATCAAGATCAACTGTAGGTTCAATCTCTACTTCATTATTTTTGCTAGGTTGAGCATCAACATGAACATTATCATTAACATTATCACTAGGTTCATGTTCATCACCTGATTGTGTTTCAGCATCAGAAACAGAAATATCATTGGGATTCTCAGGTGTGTCTACAACAGGTTCACTAGAAGCATGCAAAATCCTATCGTTTTTCTTTTTCTTCTTTTTGGAAGAACTAGGTGCCTCTAAATTATTTCTCTGAGAATCTTGCTCGATTCTCTTAGGGTGGCCTTCAGGATACAAAGGTTCCTGAGTCATTCTACCAGTTCTAGCAGCCACTCTAATAGCAAAGTCAGGTTTATTATTTAATTCATCAAGCAAATCATTTTGATCTTTAAGTACTTTCTCATCTTGGGTAGCAACCATAGAAGCATATTTGCTAATGATTTTGAGCTCACCTTTAACTCTAGCCATATAATCACTCACGCGTCCTATCTCGAAAGCATTATTCTTCAATTCTCTACCAACATAAGCATTAAAACTTTCTTGTCTAGCCATAAAGTCATCAAACTCATCTAAGCATGGGCTATGATATTTAGTAGAGGGAATTTCAACTTTATCATATCTATATAGAGAATTTACCTTTAATACCTGTGTCGGGTTATCAAGACAATGTGGTTCTTCGATAGGTGGTATATTAAGACCATGTATTTCTTCAATAGGTGGTAAAGTCTTAACATCTTCAGCTTTTATACCTTTTTCTTTCATTGATTTCTTTGCCTCTTGCATATCTTCAGGACTGAGAAATAGAACACCTCTCTTCTTCGGAGTGGATTTAGGAATAGGCTCGGGAGTTAGCTCAATTGGTCCAGGAATTGCCTCAGGAATTGGCTCAGGGAGAGTCCAATTATTTTCATTAGTCAACATATTATTCAATAGTAATTCAGCTTCGTCGACTGTTCTTTCCCTGAAAACACAACCAACACAACTATCCAAGTAGTCCTTGGAAGCATTGGTTAGTCCATTATAAAAGATATCAAGTATTTCATTTTTCTTAAGAGGATGATCAGGCAAAGCATTAAGTAATCGGAGAAGCCTCCCCCAAGCTTGTGGGAGACTCTCTTCTTTGATTTGCACAAAATTATATACTTCCCGCAAGGCAGCTTGTTTCTTATGAGCAGGGAAATATTTAGCAGAGAAGTAATAAATCATATAATGGGGATTACGCACACAGCCAGGATCAAGAGAATTAAACCAAGTCTTAGCATCACCCTTTAATGAGAACAGAAATATCTTAAGGATATAATAATAGCAAGACTTCTCATCATTAGTAAACAGGGTGGCTATATCATTCAACTTGGTAAGATGTGCCACAATAGTTTCAGATTCAAGGCCATAAAAAGGATCAGATTCAACTAAAGTAATGATTTCAGGATCAATAGAGAATTCATAATCCTTATCAGTAACACAGAGAGGCGAAGTAAAGCAGGGTCAGGTTTCATTCTAGCATTAAGACTGCTGCTTCCATTTAGCTAATAATTTCTTAAGATCATATCTATCTTTACAAGCTAAGATAGCTCTAGCAGCTTCCTCTTCCATAACATAACCCTCAGGAACAACTGGTAATTCATAATCAGGGGGAGAACTTTCATCATCACTATCATCAATAATAACATCTTCAATAATTTCATTCTCTCTAACCCTAGCAAGTTGTTCATCAAGAAATACACCTAATGGCACAGTAGTATCACGCAAAGAAGTAGTTTCATCATAAGTATCATGCATAGCAGAAGTGGCATCATAATTAACATGCAACATATCAGAATTCATAGCAGTAGCAGGTTTAGGTGTCGCAAGCTTACTAATAACAGAAGGAGAATCTAGTGCAGAGCTAGATGGCAGTTCCTTACCTCCCCTCGTAGTTGAGGGGAAAATCTTAATTAGTTCATTCATCTTTCAAGTTCCTCATAGTGATCAATAGATATAAATCCCAAGTGACTCAAAGAATAGAGCTATGCTCCCCGGCAATGGCGCCAGAAATTAGTCTTGATAACCCACAAGTGTAGGGGATCGCAACAACTTTCGAGGGTAAAGTATTCAACCCAAATTTATTGATTCGACACAAGGGGAGCCAAACAATATTATTGAGTATTAGCAGTTGAGTTGTCAATTCAACCACACCTGGATAACTTAGTATCTGCAGCAAAGTGTTTAGTAGGAAAGTGGTATGATAGTAATGGTAACGGTGGCAAAAGTAAAGATAATGGTTTTGTAGTAATTGTAACAGTAGCAACAGAAAAGTAAATAAGCGAAACACAAGATGTGAAAAGCTCATAGGCATTGGATCAGTGATGGATAATTATGTCGGATGTGATTCCTCATGTAATAGCTATAACATAGGGTGACACAGAACTAGCTCCAGTTCATCAATGTAATGTAGGCATGTATTCCGAACATAGTCATACGTGCTTATGGAAAAGAACTTGCATGACATCTTTTGTCCTACCCTCCCGTGGCAGCGGGGTCCTAGCGGAAACTAAGGGATATTAAGGCCTCCTTTTAATAGAGAACCGGAACAAAGCATTAGCACATAGTGAATACATGAACTCCTCAAACTACGGTCATCACCGAGAAGTATCCCGGTTATTGTCACTTCAGGGTTGTCGGATCATAACACATAATAGGTGACTATAGACTTGCAAGATAGGATCGAGAACACACATATATTCATGAAAACATAATAGGTTCATATATGAAATCATGGCACTCGGGCCCTAGTGACAAGCATTAAGAATATCAAAGTCATAGCAACATCAATCTCAGAACATAGTGGATACTAGGGATCAAACCCTAACAAAACTAACTTGATTACATGGTAAATCTCATCCAACCCATCACCGTCCAACAAGCCTACGATGGAATTACTCATGCACGGCGGTGAGCATCATGAAATTGGTGATGGAGGATGGTTGATGATGACGACGGCGACGAATCCCCCTCTCCGGAGCCCCGAACGAACTCCAGATTAGCTCTCCCGAGAGAGATTAGGGCTTGGCGGCGGCTCCGTATTGTAAAACGCGATGAAACTTCCTCTATGATTTTTTTCTCCGTGAGACGGAATATATGGAGTTGGAGTTGAGGTCGGCGGAGCCTCAGGGGGCCCACGAGACAGGGGGGCGCGCCCAGGGGGTGGGCGCCCCCCCCACCCTCGTGGATAGGGTGTGGGCCCCCTGGTCTTGATTCTTTCGCCCGTATTTTTTATATTTTCCGAAACTTGCCTTCGTGGATTTTTAGGGCATTCCAAGAACTTTTGTTTTCTACACATAAAGCAACATCATGGCAGTTCTGGTGAAAACAGTGTCTGTCCGGGTTAGTTTCATTCAAATCATGCAAGTTAGAGTCCAAAACAAGGGCAAAAGTGTTTGGAAAAGTAGATACGTTGGAGACGTATCAATGGGCAAGATGACTAAAACTTCGTTCTCCAGAACAAGAATGAGCTACTGACTTATTGGAAATAATACATAGCGATGTATGTGGTCCAATGAGTGTTGAGGCTCATGGCGGGTTCGTTATTTTCTTTCCTTCATAGATGATTTGAGCGGATATGGGTATATCTACTTAATGAAGCATAATTCTGAAATGTTTGATAAGTTCAAAGAATTTCATAGTGAAGTGGAAAATCATCACAACAAGAAAATAAATTTCTACGATCTGATCATGGAGGAGAGTATTTGAGTTACGAGTTTGGCCTTCATTTGAAACAATGTGGACTAGTTTCATAACTCACGCCACCTGGAACACCACAGCGTAATGGTGTGTCTGAACGTCGTAACCGTACTTTATTGGATATGGTGCAATCTATGATGTCTCTTACTGATTTACCACAATCGTTTTGGGTTATGCTTTAGAGAGAACTGCAATTGCCTTGGCAAAGGAATCCAGATTTCACCAGAGAACCAAATACATCAAGAGACGCTTCAATTCCATCCGGCATGAAGTCGCGGAGGGAGACATAGAAATTTGCAAGATACATGCGGATGTGGATGTTGCAGACCCATTGACTAAGCCTCTTCCATGAGAAAAACATGATCAGCACCAAGACTCCATGGGTGTTAGACTCATTATTGTATAATCTAGATTATTGACTCTAGTGCATGTGGGAGACTGAAGGAAATATGCCCTAGAGGCAATAATAAAGTTGTTATTTATATTTCCTTATATAATTATAAATGTTTATTATTCATGCTAGAATTGTATTAACTGGAAACTTAGTACATGTGTGAATACATAGACAAAACATAGTGTCCCTAGTATGCCTCTACTTGTCTAGCTCGTTAATCAAAGATTGTTATGTTTCCTAACCATAGACATGTGTTGTCATTTGATAAATGGGATCACATCATTAGGTAAATGATGTCATGGACAAGACCCATCCGTTATCTTAGCATTATGGTTGTTACAGTTTCATTGCTACTGCTTTCTTCATGACTTATACATGTTCCTCAGACTATGAGATTATGCAACTCCCGAATACCGGAGGAACACCTTGTGTGCTATCAAACGTCACAACGTAACTGGGTGATTATAAAGATGCTCTATTGGTGTCTCTGAAGGTGTGTGTTGGGTTGGCATAGATCGAGATTAGGATTTGTCACTCCGTGTATCGGAGAAGTATCTCTGGGCCGTCTCGGTAATGCTCATCACTATAAGCCTTGCAAGTAATGTGACTAATGAGTTAGTTGCGGGATGAAGCATTACGGAACGGTAAAGAGACTTGCCGGTAACAAGATTGAACTAGCTATGATGATACCGATGATCGAATCTCGGGCAAGTAACATATCGATGACAAAGGGAACAATGTATGTTGTTATGCGGTTTGACTGATAAAGATATTCGTAGAATATGTAGGAGCCAATATGAGCATCCAGGTTCCACTATTGGTTATTGATCGGAGATGTGTCTCGGTCATGTCTACATAGTTCTTGAACCCGTAGGGTCCGCTCGCTTAACGTTCGATGGCGATTTGTATTATGAGTTATGTGTTTTGATGACCGAAGTTTGTTCGGAGTCCCGAATGAGATCACAGACGTGACGAGGAGTCTCGAAAAATGGTCGAGACATAAAGATTGATAAATTGGAAGGCTATATTCGGACATCGGAATGGTTCCGAAGAAGTTCGGATATTTCGGGAGTACCGGGAGGTTATCGGAACCCCCCGAGGAGTTGATGGGCCTTAGTGGGCCTTAGTGGGAAGGAGAGGCAGCGGCCAGGAGGTGGTGCCCACCTCCCAAGCCCAGTCCAAATTGGACAAGGGGTTGGGGGAGCAGCCCCCCTCTCCCTTCCTGTCCCCTTCTCCTTTAGGCCTCGTTTGTTTCACGTGGATCGGAAGGGTTTTCAGGTGAATAACCCCGCGAGGCCCAATATCCTCTCAAAACCCCATCGGCCTATTTGTTACGTGAGGTTACAGGGGCCCAACCCTCTCGATTCCCCCTTGATCCAGTTCCTCCCATGCGCTTCAGAACCCTCGAGGGGGGCCTCGAGGATCTGGCCGCCCGAGTCGACCCGCCGTCGCGACTCCTCCACAAGACCCCCCCACCGCCGACTCCTCTCCAAGACGTCGCGCTGCCCGATGCCTCAACGCCGACGATCTCCTTCGGCATACTGGACTTCTCCCCGGTGGTTAGTCATCCCCTCCCATCCCCCCTCCTCTCCGTGGCTGCCCCCTCCCACACGCCCTCTGTTCACCTCGTCCTCACCGGCGAGCATGGCAAGAACGACGTCTCCTACCCCTAGCTCCACATGGACCCTAACCCTAGGCCTACCCGGCTAGCTTGCCAAGAACGCCCGCCTCTTCTCGATCCACGGCCTGGCTACCATTTCTTCTCTAGCTCTGAAAGCAGATCGATCCCTCGTTGCCAATTTTGGAACAGATGCAAAATTGGAATGATTTCAGGTTCAGGGTTCCTATTGACACATAACCAGCAAGCATGAGCACAGAATTTTAGCATGATGCGAATGCCACCATTGTTCCTTAGCCACACCAATTTGTAGGGCACCAGGAATGAACCCTTGTTAGCTAGCGTAATTTAATTTTCCTCCTGCACTGTGATGGTGGGTTGTCTTGTTATTAACTTATTATGATGTATTCTAGCCAATTAAGTCTAAAATTAGGTGTATACTGTAATTGTTCTATGAATTATGAGAACAAAAGTTGTTCTCTGAGTTATGAAAGAAAGAATTGTTCTGTGAATTGGGGTGGGGGCCTGTTTGCGTAATTTTCTTTCTGCACTTGTGTAGAACAGTGCTATGATTGTCTTGTTAATTTGGTGTCAGCTCTCGCATTGTAGTCAATAGAGTGTAAAATTTGGTACATATAGTAATTATTCACCAAACTAGAGAGACAATGCAATTAGATGTTAACATGGCCATGTTCCTGATACGTCCCCAATGTATCTATAATTTTTGATTGTTCCATGCTATTATATTATCCATCTAGGATGTTTTATATGCATTTATATGCTATTTTATATGATTTTGGGACTAACCTATTAACCTAGAGCCCAGTGCCAGTTTCTGTTTTGTCCTTGTTTTTGAGTTTTACAGAAAAGGAATACCAAATGGAGTCCAATTGACGTGCCAATTTTTGATGATTTTTTATGGACCAAAAGAAGCCCTGGAGTGAAAGAGTTGGGCCAGAAGAGTCCCGGGCTGCCCACGAGGGTGGGGGGCGCGCCCACCCCCTGGGCGCACCCCCTGTCTCGTGGACAGCCCGGAGACCTACCTGACTTGTTCCCGATGCGAAAAAATCCTATAAATACTGAAACCTCCAGAACATAACCTAGATCGGGAGTTCCGTGGCCGCAAGCCTCTGTAGCCACCAAAAACCTATCGGGACCCTGTTTCGGCACCCTACCGGAGGGGGGAATCATCTCCGGTGGCCATCTTCATCATCCCGGCACTCTCCATGACAAGGATGGAGTAGTTCACCCTCGGGGCTGAGGGTATGTACCAGTAGCTATGTGTTTGATCTCTCTCTCTCTCTCATGTTCTTGAATTGGCACGATCTTGATGTATCGCGAGCTTTGCTATTATAGTTGGATCTTATGATGTTTATCCCCTCTACTCTCTTGTAATGGATTGAGTTTTTCCTTTGAAGTTATCTTATCGGATTGAGTCTTTAAGGATTTGAGAACACCTTATGTATGTCTTGCATGTGCTTATCTATGGTGACAATGGGATATTCACGTGATCTACTTGATGTATGTTTTGGTGATCAACTTGCGGGTTCCATAACATTGTGGACTTATGCATAGGGGTTGGCACACGTTTTCGTCTTGACTCTTCGGTAGAAACATTAGGGCACTCTTTGAAGTACTTTGTGTTGGTTGAATAGATGAATCTGAGATTGTGGGATGCATATCTTATAATCATGCCCACAGATACTTGAGGTGACATTGGAGTATCTAGGTGACATTAGGGTTTTGGTTGATTTGTGTCTTAAGGTGTTATTCTAGTACGAACTCTATGATAGATCGAACGGAAAGAATAGCTTTGTGTTATTTTACTACGGACTCTTGAATAGATCAATCAGAAAGGATAACTTTGAGGTGGTTTCGTACCCAACAATAATCTCTTCGTTTGTTCTTCGCTATTAGTGACTTTGGAGTGACTCTTTGTTGCATGTTGAGGGATAGTTATATGATCCAGTTATGTTATTATTGTTGAGAGAACTTGCACTAGTGAAAGTATGAACCTTAGGCCTTGTTTCCTAGCATTGCAATACCATTTACACTCACTTTTACCACTTTCTACCTTGCTGTTTTCATATTTTCATATTACAAAAACCTATATCTACCATCCATATTGCACTTGTATCACTATCTCTTTGCCGAACTAGTGCACCTATACAATTTACCATTCTATTGGGTGTGTTGGGGACACAAGAGACTCTTTGTTATTTGGTTGCAGGGTTGTTTGAGAGAGACCATCTTCATCCTACGCCTCCCACGGATTGATAAACTTTAGGTCATCCACTTGAGGGAAATTTGCTACTGCCCTATAAACCTCTGCACTTGGAGGCCCAACAACGTCAACAAGAAGAAGGTTTTGTAGTAGACATCAAGCTCTTTTCTGGCGCCGTTGCCGGGGAGGTGAGTGCTTGCAGGTATATCTTTAGATCTTGCAATCGAATCTTTTTGTTTATTGTTTTATCACTAGTTTAGTCTATAAAAGAAAATTACAAAAAATGGAATTGAGGGTGCCTCATATGCTTCATCTTTTTAATATCTTTCATGAAAATAAGGATTCCGATAATTGTGCCAAAGTGTTAGAAGAACAATGCATTATAATGTTTGGCACTAAATCTTTGAATGATGAGCATGATTGCAATGTTGTTAGTATGAACTCTTTGAATATCCATAGTACTAATGATGATTGCACTAGTCATGATGAAAATGTCTCTTATAAGCATGTCAACTTTTGTGGAGTGCATAGAGTTTGCAAGTACACACCAAATAGGGAAGATAGATTTTGCAAGAGGCATAAGTATTTAGAAACTAAATAGTTGCAAGAGAGGCTAGAAGTTTGTGCTGAAAATTTAAAATTTCTTTGCCTTCCTTGTGAACTTTGAAATAAACACGATCATTTAAATACCCAATGCAAATTGTTTCATGATCGAATCGTGTCCAAAAATTGTGATGACTTGATTTCCCTTGCACATCATAATGAACTTAGTTTGCTTATGGGTTATGAAGAAATGAACATTTAACTAAGAATCTTCCAGAGTTTGTCCTTGATAAAGTTCTTGATTTTGATCTAGAGGAAATTTATATGTATTGCGCGGTGAATTGCATTGAAAATCCTACATTGCCAATTACATAATATCAAGAAAACAAATAGAAGATGAAGAGAATACTAATGAAAGGGAAGAGATTTCCCAATATCCTCCTATTCTTTCTTATGATGAATCAGGTAACGAGGAGGAGCCTTCTATCCAATCAATCTCATTAATAAGGAGCTCCAAAAAGAGGGTTAACCCCACACATGATGCGAAGAAGAAAAAGAAAAGATGTAGAAGCAAAGGTAAAAAGGTACCCATCCCAAATGATGTTGCTCCTATTACTCATTGTGATGATGATAATTGCTATACTATTGGTACAATCCATACTATGAATGATGAGAGTGATTATGCTTATGATATGAAAAGGCCCAAGCTTGGGGATGCTATGTTTGATGAGAATGACATGTTTGAGAATTTATTTGCTGCAATTAATGTTTGTCCCAAGCTTGGGGATGTTATGTTTGATGAAGATGATATGTTTTGTCCCCCAAGTTTTCATGAGAATATTTATTATGATGAAAGCATGCCTCCTATTTATGATGATTATATTGATGAAAGTGGGTTTGGAAGAGTGTCGACTTTAGGAAGTAATGATCCCACTATTTTGGAGGATGTTGAATATTATTGTGATAATTATGAAAGTGGATTTGGAGAGGTCATGACTTTATTTAGTGATGAGTCCACTATTCCAGAAGAGGTTCCAATTGATTATGAGAACAAAGTTGCTATCTATGATGATTATTGTGATGACTTGTATGCTATTAAGAATAATGATAACCATGAAACTTCTCATCGTGATTTTAGTTTTAAATTGGATTATGCTTCACATGACAATTATTTTGTTGAGTTTGCTCCCACTACTATTCATGAGAAGAAATTTGCTTATGTGGGGAGTAGTAAATTTTCTATGCTTGTAGATCATGAAAAGAATACTTTATGCGATGGTTATATTGTTGAATTCATTCATGATGCTACTGAAAATTATTATGAGGGAGGAATATATGCTTGTAGGAATTGCAACAATATCAAGTTTCCTCTCTATGTGCTTAAAGTTTTGAAGTTATGCTTGTTTAACCTTCCTATGCTAGTTGATTATTGTTCCCATAAATTGTTTGCTCACAAAATCCCTATGCATAAGAAGTGGGTTAAACTTAAATGTGCTAGTCATATTCTTCATGATGCTCTCTTTATGTTTCAATTCTTATATTTTATGTGAGCATCATTGAAATCACCGTGCCTAGCTAGGGGCGTTAAACGTTAGAGTTTGTTGGGAGGCAACCCAATTTTACTTTTGTCCTTTGTTTTTGTTACTGTTTAGTAATAAATAATTCATCTAGCCTCTGTTTAGATGATATTTTATGTTTTAATTAGTGTTTGTGCCAAGTAGAACCTTTGGGAAGACTTGAGTGAAGTCTATGCAATCTTGCTGTAAAAAAAAAGAAACTTTTGCGCTCACAAGATTAGCTGCCATTTTTTACTGGAGAGTGATTTTGGGTTGATTCTTTTTGCATATGATTAATAGACAAATTCCTCAGGTCCAAAAATTTATTTCAGAATTTTTGGAGTTCCATAAGTATATGTTTGATACATATTACTACAGACTGTACTGTTTTTGACAGATTCTGTTTTCTATGTGTTGTTTGCTTATTTTGATGAATCTATGAGTAGTATCGGAGGGTATGAACCATAGAGAAGTTGGAATACAGTAGATATTACACCAATATGAATTTAGAATGAGTTCACAATAGTACCTAAATGGTCATTTATTTTCTTATACTAACGGAGCTTATGAGTTTTCTATTAAGTTTTGTGTTGTGAAGTTTTCAAGTTTTGGGTAAAGATTCGATGGACTATGGAATAAGGAGTGGCAAGAGCCTAATCTTGGGGATGCCCAAGGCACCCCAAGGTAAAATTCAAGGACAACCAAAAGCCTAAGCTTGGGGATGCCTGAAACGTCCATTTTGCATCATGCTTTTATATCAATATTTATTGCATTATGGGCTGTTATTACACATTATATCTCAATACTTATGGCTATTCTATCTTATTTTACAAGGTTTACCATGAAGAGGGGGGATGCCGGCAGCTGGAATTCTAGCTGGAAAAGGAGCAAACATTGGAAACCTATTCTGCACTGCTCCAAAAATCCTAAAACTCCACGAAACATCTTTTTGGAATTAATAAGAATTATTGAGCGAAAGAAATAGATCAGGGGCCCACACTTTGGCCAGGAGAGTGCCCCCCCCCCTACTGGGCGCGCCCCCTGTCTCATGGGCCTCCAGTGTCCTTCTTCTGCTATATGAGAGCTTTTACCCTGGAAAAAATCGTGGGCAGGCTTACGGGACAAAACTCCGCCGCCACGAGGCGGAACCTTGGCGGAACCTTGGCGGAACCAATCTAGGGCTCTGGCGGAGCTGTTCTGCCAGGGACACTTCCCTCTGGGAGGGGGAAATCATCACCAACGATCCTCTCATCGGGAGGGGGTCAATCTCCATCAACATCTTCACCAGCACCATCTCCTCTCAAAACCCTAGTTCATCTCTTGCATCCAATCTTGTATCAAAACCACAAATTGGTACCTGTGGGTTGCTAGTAGTGTTGATTACTCCTTGTAGTTGATGCTATTTGGTTTACTTGGTGGAAGATCATATGTTCAGATCCTTAATACATATTATTACCCCTCTGATTATGAACATGAATATGCTTTGTGAGTAGTTACGTTTGTTCCTGAGGACATGGGTGAAGTCTTGCTATTAGTAGTCATGTGAATTTGGTATTCGTTCGATATTTTGATGAGATGTATGTTGTCTTTTCCACTAGTGGTGTTATGTGAACGTTGACTACATGACACTTCACCATTATTTGGGCCTAGATGAAGGCATAGGGAAGTAATAAGTAGATGATGGGTTGCTAGAGTGACAGAAGCTTAAACCCTAGTTTATGCGTTGCTTCGTTAGGGGCTGATTTGGATCCATATGTTTAATGTTGTGGTTAGATTTACCTTAATACTTCTTTTGTAGTTGCGGATGCTTGCAATAGGGGTTAATCATAAGTGGGATGCTTGTCCAAGTAAGGGCAGTACCCAAGCACCGGTCCACCCACATATCAAATTATCAAAGTACCGAACGCGAATCATATGAGCGTGATGAAAACTAGCTTGATGATAATTCCCATGTGTCCTCGGGAGATCCTTTCTCATTATTAGAAATTGTCCAGGCTTATCCTTTGCTACATAAAGGATTGTGCCACCTTTCTGCACTTTATTTACTTTATTTACTTGTTACTCGTTACCATTTATCTTATCACAAAACTATCTATCACCTACAATTTCAGTGCTTCCAGAGAAAACCTTACTGAAAACCGCTTATCAATTCCTTCTGCTCCTCGTTGGGTTCGACACTCTTACTTATTGAAAGGTCTACGATTGATCCCCTACACTTGTGGGTCATCAATACTCTTTTCTGGCGCCGTTGCCGGGGAGTGTAGCGCTTTTGGTGAGTGGAACTTGGTAAGGAAACATTTATATAGTGTGCTGAAATTTTATGTTACTTGTCACTATGGAAACTAATCCTTTGAGGGGCTTGTTCGAGGTATCTTCACCCCGACCAGAAGAGCAAAGAGTTGCTCCTCAACCTACTGAACTTTATGAAAATATTTACTTTGAGATTCCTTCAGGTATGATAGAGAAACTGCTAGCTAATCCATTTACAGGAGATGAAACATTGCATCCCGATTTACACCTTATCTTTGTGGATGAAGTTTGTGGATTATTTAAGCTTGCAGGTATTCCCGATGATGTTGTCAAAAGGAAGGTCTTCCCTTTATCTTTGAAGGGAGATGCATTGACATGGTATAGGCTATGTGATGATACGAGATCTTGGAATTATAAGTGATTGAAGTTGGAATTTCACCAGAAGTTCTATCATATGCATCTTGTTCATCGTGATCATAATTACATATATAATTTCTGGCCTCGCGAAGGAGAAAGCATCGCTCAAGCTTGGGGGAGGCTCAAGTCAATGTTATATTCATGCCCCAATCATGAGCTCTCCCGGGAAATGATTGTTCAGAATTTTTATGCTCGGCTTTCTCTTGATAATCGCAACCTGCTTGATACTTCCTGTGCTGGTTCTTATATGCTGAAGACTATTGATTTCAAATGGGACTTATTGGAAAGAATTAAACGCAACTCTGAAGATTGGGGTTCCAACGATGGTAAGGAGTCAGGTATGACACCTAAGTTCGATTGTGTTAAATCTTTTATGGATATCGATGCTTTCCGTGGATTTAGCGCTGAGTATGGACTTGACTCTGAGATAGTAGCTTCTTTCTGTGAATCTTTTGCTACTCAGGTTGATCTCCCTAAAGAGAAGTGGTTTAAATACAATCCTCATGTTGAAGTGAAAGTAGTTGCACCTATTACAGTTGAAGAAAAGACTATTACCTATAGCGATCCTATTGTTCCTACTACTTATGTTGAGAAACCCCCATTTCCTGTTAGGATAAAGGATCATGCTAAAACTTTGACTGTTGTTCATAAAAGTAATACTAGGACTTATACACCTCCTGAGAAAATCAATGTTGAACCTAGTATTGCTATGGTTAAAGATCTCTTGGATGATGATTTAGAAGGGCATGTTATTTATTTCCGCGATGAAACTGCTAATATTGCTAGACCAGATACTAAGATACATAGAATTGTCGTAGGCATGCCTGTAATTTCAATTAAAATATGAGATCATTGTTATCATAGTTTATGTGATATGGGTGCTAGCGCTAGTGCTATACCTTATGATTTATATAAAGAAATTATGCACGACATTGCACCCGTTGAATTAGAAGACATTGATGTTACTATTAAGCTTGCTAATAGGGATACCATTAAACCTGTTGGGATTGTCAGAGATGTTGAAGTTTTGTGTGGGAAAGTTAAATACCCTGCTGATTTTCTTGTTCTTGCTTCCCCACAAGATGCCTTTTGTCCAATTATTTTTGGTAAACCCTTCTTGAATACAGCTAGTGCTAAGATTGATTGTGAAAAAGATACTGTCACCGTTGGCACAGATGGTATGTCTCATGAGTTTAATTTTGCTAAGTTTCATAGACAACCTCGTGATAGGGAACCACCTAGTAAGGATGAGATTATTGGTCTTGCTTCCATTGCTGTGCCTCCTATTGATCCATTAGCACAATACTTGCTAGACCATGAAAACGATATGTTTATGAAGGAAAGAAGGGAAATAGATGAAGTGTTCCTTAAATAGGAACCTATGCTGAAAGATAACCTTCCCGTTGAATTCTTGGGGATCCCCCTCCACCCAAGGGTGATCCCGTGTTTGAACTCAAGCCTTTACCTGATAATCTTAAGTATGCTTATCTTGATGAAAAGAAAATATATCCTGTTATTATTAGTGCTAACCTTTCATAGCAAGAAGAAGAAAGATTATTGAAAACTCTGAAGAAGCACCGAGCTGCTATTAGATACACTCTGGATGATCTTAAGGGCGTTAGTCCCATGTTATGACAACACAAAATTAAATTGGAGGACGATGCCAAACCAGTCAGAGATCCTCAACGACGACTAAATCCCTAGATGAAAGAAGTGGTAAGAAAGGAGATACTAAAGCTCCTTGAGGCAGGTATAATTTATCCCGTTGCTGATAGTGAATGGGTAAGTCCTGTCCATTGCGTTCCTAAAAAGGGAGGTATTACTGTCGTTCCTAATGATAAAGATGAATTGATCCCACAAAGAATTATTACAGGTTAGAGGATGGTAATTGATTTTCATAAATTAAATAAGGCTACTAAGAAAGATCATTACCCTCTACCTTTTATTGATCAAATGCTAGAAAGACTATCCAAAAACACACATTTTTGCTTTCTAGATGGTTATTCTGGCTTCTCTCAAATACCTGTGTTAGCGGGAGATCAATCAAAAACTACTTTTACTTGCCCTTTCGGTACTTTTGCTTATAGACGTATGCCTTTTGGTTTATGTAATGCACCTGCTACCTTTCAAAGATGCATGATGGCTATATTCTCTGATTTTTGTGAAAATATTTGTGAGGTATTCATGGATGACTTCTCCATTTATGGATCCTCATTTGATAATTGTTTGAGCAACCTTGATCGAGTTTTGCATAGATGCGAAGACACTAGTCTCGTTCTAAATTGGGAAAAGTGTCACTTTATGGTTAATGAAGGCATTGTCTTGGGGCATAAGATTTCCGAGAGAGGTATTGAAGTTGACAAAGCCAAAGTTGATGCTATTGAGAAGATGCCATGTCCTAAGGACATAAAAGGTATAAGAAGTTTCCTTGGTCATGCCGGGTTTTATAGGAGGTTCATTAAGGACTTCTCTAAAATCTCTAGGCCTCTGACTAATTTATTGCAAAAAGGATATTCCTTTTGTCTTCGATGATGATTGCGTAGAAGCAGTTGAAATACTTAAGAAAGCTTTGGTCACTGCTCCTATTGTTCAGCCACCTGATTGGAATTTACCTTTTGAAATTATGTGTGATGCTAGTGATTATGCTGTAGGTGTTGTTCTAGGGCAAAGAGTTAATAAGAAATTGAATGTTATCCAGTATGCTAGTAAAACTCTTGATACTGCCCAAAGAAATTATGCTACTACTGAAAAGAATTCTTAGCAGTTGTGTTTGCATGTGATAAGTTTAGACCTTATATTGTTGATTCCAAAGTTACTATTCACACCGATCATGCTGCTATTAAATATCTTATGGAAAAGAAAGATGCTAAGCCTAGACTCATTAGATGGGTTCTCCTGCTCCAAGAATTTGATTTGCATATTATTGATAGAAAGGGAGCTGAGAACCCCGTTGCAGATAACTTGTCTAGGTTAGAGAATGTTCTTGATGACCCACTGCCTATTGATGATAGCTTTCCTGATGAACAATTAGCGGTCATTAATGCTTCTCGTACTGCTCCTTGGTATGCTGATTATGCTAATTACATTATTGCTAAATTTATACCTCCTAGTTTCACATACCAGCAAAAGAAAAAGTTCTTTTATGATTTAAGACATTATTTTTGGGATGACCCACACCTATATAAAGAGGGAGTAGATGGTGTTATTAGACGTTGTGTACCTGAGCATGAACAAGAACAGATCCTATGCAAGTGTCACTCTGAATCCTATGGAGGACACCACGCTGGAGATAGAACTGCGCACAAGGTACTACAATCTGGATTTTATTGGCCTACTCTCTTCAAAGATGCTCGAAAGTTTGTTTTATCTTGTGATGAATGCCAAAGAGTAGGTAACATTATTAGACGTCAAGAAATGCCTGTGAATTATTCTCTTGTTATTGAACCGTTTGATGTTTGGGGCTTTGATTATATGGAACCTTTCCCTGCCTCTAATGGTTACACACATATTTTAGTTGCCGTTGATTACGTTACTAAGTGGGTAGAAGCTATTCCAACTAGTAGTGCTGATCATAACACTTCTATTAAAATGCTTAAAGAAGTTATTTTTCCGAGGTTTGGAGTCCCTAGATATCTTATGACTGATGGTGGTTCACATTTTATTCATGGTGCTTTCCGTAAGATGCTTGCTAAGTATGATGTCAATCATAGAATCGCATCTCCTTATCATCCACAGTCTAGTGGTCAAGTAGAGTTGAGCAATAGAGAGCTCAAATTAATTTTGCAAAAGACTGTCAATAGGTCTAGAAAGAATTGGTCCAAAAAACTTGATGATGCATTATGGGCCTATAGAACTACATACAAAAATCATATGGGTATGTCTCCATATAAGATGGTTTATGGAAAAGCATGTCATTTACCTCTTGAACTTGAACATAAAGCATATTGGGCTATTAAAGAGCTCAACTATGACTTCAAACTTGCCGGTGAGAAGAGGTTGTTTGACATTAGCTCACTTGATGAATGGAGAACCCAGCCATATGAGAATGCCAAGCTATTCAAAGAAAAAGTCAAACGCTGGCATGATAAAAGGATACAAAAGCGTGAGTTTAACGTAGGAGACTATGTATTATTATTCAACTCTCGTTTAAGATTTTTTGCAGGAAAACTTCTCTCTAAATGGGAAGGTCCCTACGTTATCGAGAAGGTCTATCATTCCGGCGCCATAAAAATCAACAACTTCGAAGGCACAAGTCCAAGGGTGGTAAACGGTCAAAGAATTAAACATTATATTTCAGGTAATCCTATCAATGTTGAAACTAATATTATTGAAACCGTAACACCTGAGGAATACATAAGGGACACTTTCCAGAATGTCCCAGACTCTGAAAAGGAATAGGTATGTGGTACGGTAAGTAAACCGACTCCAAAACAACTCCAATGGCAATTTTTATCAGTTTTGGAATAATTACGAATTTTAGGAAGAAAGAAGTAGTCTGAAAGGGACACGAGGACTCCACGAGAGTGGAGGGCGCCCCCCCTACTGGGCACGCCCCCCTGTCTCGTGGGCACCTCGTGTGCCTCCCGGACTCCATTTTCTTGCATGTTACATATTTTGGTCGGTAAAAATTCATTATATATACTCCCGAAGGTTTTGACCAACATATCACACAAATATCCTCTGTTTTCGTTTCGAGCTATTCCTGTTGCAGAATAAAGCAAGATGTCTTCTCAGGAGTCAATCGGGCAGAGTCAGGTGTCTCACCCAACACCGGGTCCAGGAGCAAATAGAGATGTTTATCACTTTGGACCATCAACGGAGGATGAGATGGAGGCTGATGTGAAAAGGATAGACGCAATGGAGGAGGATCAAGAAGTTACCTCTCGTCTCCAAGAAGAATTCACTACGGGGGAACTACCAAGCCTGGCTATCCCTACTTCGGTCACCCCTTCCAAATTTAGATTTCTCTCTTATGAAAATATGAAAAAGAGTTTTACTTGTTCTCCAGAAGCTATGCAGCATCCTTGGGTAAAAGGAGTTTGGGCCATTACGGTCAAGCTCCGCAAAGAAATTATGGACCTCAAACAACAAGTCAACAAGCTCGAGGAGGAGAACCGTATCCTGAAGGGCATCGCCAAGAAGATCATAACACCAACCGTGAAGAAGGAGACATAATCACTTGGGTATGGGCACTCCCCTTGGCAACTGCCAAGCTTGGGGGAGGTGCCCCGGTATCGTATCACCATCACACTCCTATCTTTACTGTTTTATTTAGTTCGATCCTTTTAGTAGTATCTTGATCTAGTAGATTGAAGTTTTGATATCAAGTAGTTTTGAGTTTTGCTTTGTGATCTCTTTTTGTAATCGAGTCCGTGAGCTATCTATAATAAAGATTAGTGTTGAGTCAACGGAATTGCTATGTTGCTATGATCTTGAGAAAGTAGAAATAATTAAAGAGTTCATATTGATCTTATGGTTAGTGATGACTTAACATATAGAAAGTATGAGGCATAAAAATTGTTGAGAGTTTATAAATGTAGTTTTGGTCATCATTGCAATTAATAGGAAGTAATAAGGAAAGAGAGGTTCACATATAAATATATTATCTTGGACACCTTTTATGATTGGGAGCACTCATTAGGTATGACATGCTAAAAGAGTTGACGTTGGACAAGGAAGACAACATAATGGTTTATGTTTTCTCACATTTCAGTTAAAGTATATTGTTATTGACCTTCCAAAAATGTTGAGCTTGCCTTTCCCCCTCATGCTAGCCAAATTCCTTGCACCAAGTAGAGATACTACTTGTGCTTCCAAATACCCTTAAACCCAGTTTTTGCCATGAGAGTCCACCATACCTACCTATGGATTGAGTAAGATCCTTCAAGTAAGTTGTCATCGGTGCAAGCAATAAAAATTGCTCTCTAAATATGCATGACTTATTAGTGCGGAGAAAATAAGCTTTGTATGATCTTGTTGTGGAAGTAATAAAAGCGACGGACTGCATAATAAAGGTCCACATACAAGGGGCAATATAAAGTGACATTCTTTCGCATTAAGATTTTGTGTATCTAACCCTAAAAGCGCATGACAACCTCTACTTCCCTCTGCGAAGGGCCTATCTTTTACTTTATGTTTTTACTTTATGCTTGTGTCAAGGTGATCCTCACCTTTCCCTTTTTCATTTTATCCTTTGGCAAGCTCCTCGTATTTGAAAGATCATGATATATATATCCAATTGGATGTAACTTAGCATGGGCTATTATTGTTGACATCACCTAAAGGTGAATACATTGGGAGGCAACACAATAAGCCCCTATCTTTCTCAGTGTCCGGCTGAAAATCCATAACCACAAGTATTGCGTGAGTGTTAGCAATTATAGAAGACTATAAGATAGTTGAGTATGTGAATTTGCTGAAAAGCTTTATTGTTGACTCTTTCTGATGTTATGATAAATTACAATTTCTTCAATGACTGAGATTATAGTTTGTTAGTTCCCAATGAAGTTTTTGAACCATACTTGACATTTTGAATTGATTGTCACTTGAGCATAGGAAATCATATGATAAAATCTATATATGTTGCTGTTATAAGAATGATCATGATGCCCCCATGTCCGTATTCTATTTTTATCGACACCTCTATCTCTAAACATGTGGACATATTTTTCGATTTTGGCTTCCGCTTGAGGACAAGCGAGGTCTAAGCTTGGGGGAGTTGATACGTCCATTTTGCATCATGCTTTTGTATCAATAGTTATTGCATTATGGGCTGTTATTACGCATTATATCTCAATACTTATGGCTATTCTCTCTTATTTTACAAGGTTTACCATGAAGAGGGGGATGCCGACAGCTGGAATTCTGGCTGGAAAAGGAGCAAATATTGGAAACCTATTCTGCACTGCTCCAAAAATCCTGAAACTCCACGAAACATCTTTTTGGAATTAATAAGAATTATTGAGCGAAAGAAATGCATCAGGGGCCCACACTTTGGCCAGGAGAGTGGGGGCGCCCCCCCCCTACTGGGCGCCCCCTGTCTCCTGGGCCCCCTGGTGGGCCTCTCGTGTCCATCTTCTGCTATATGAGAGCTTTTACCCTGGAAAAAATCATGGGCAAGCTTACGGGACGAAACTCCGCCGCCACGAGGCGGAACCTTGGCAGACCCAATCTAGGGCTCTAGCGGAGCTGTTCTGCCGGGGACACTTCCCTCTAGGAGGGGAAATCATCACCAACGTCATCACCAACGATCCTCTCATCGGGAGGGGGTCAATATCCATCAACATCTTCACCAGCACCATCTCCTCTCAAAACCCTAGTTCATCTCTTGTATCCAATCTTGTATCAAAACCACAAATGGGTACCTGTGGGTTGCTAGTAGTGTTGATTACTCCTTGTAGTTGATGCTATTTGGTTTACTTGGTGGAAGATCATATGTTCAGATCCTTAATACATATTATTACCCCTCTGATTATGAACATGAATATGCTTTGTGAGTAGTTACGTTTGTTCCTAAGGACATGGGTGAAGTCTTGCTATTAGTAGTCATGTGAATTTGATATTCGTTCGATATTTTGATGAGATGTATGTTGTCTTTTCCTCTAGTGGTGTTATGTGAACGTCGACTACATGACACTTCACCATTATTTGAGCCTAGAGGAATGCATAGGGAAGTAATAAGTAGATGATGGGTTGCTAGAGTGACAGAAGCTTAAACCCTAGTTTATGCGATGCTTCGTTAGGGGCTGATTTGGATCCATATGTTTAGTGTTGTGGTTAGGTTTACCTTAATACTTCTTTTGTAGTTGCGGATGCTTGCAATAGGGGTTAATCATAAGTGGGATGCTTGTCCAAGTAAGGGCAGTACCCAAGCACCGGTCCACCCACATATCAAATTATCAAAGTACCGTACGCGAATCATATGAGCGTGATGAAAACTAGCTTGACGATAATTCCATGTGTCCTCGGGAGCTCCTTTCTCATTATTAGAAATTGTCCAGGCTTATCCTTTGCTACATAAAGGATTGGGCCACCTTGCTGCACTTTATTTACTTTATTTAGTTGTTACTCGTTACCATTTATCTTATCACAAAACTATCTATCACCTACAATTTCAATGCTTGCAGAGAAAACCTTACTGAAAACCGCTTATCAATTCCTTCTGCTCCTCATTGGGTTTGACACTCTTACTTATCGAATGGACTACGATTGATCCCCTACACTTGTGGGTCATCAATGGCCCGGATGGCATCCCCTCTTTCGTCTTCGTTCATCGGTAACTTTACTTGGAGCTATATTTTTATTCACCACATGATATGTGTTTTGCTTGGAGCGTCATTTTATTTTCTTTTGTTTTGCTTGCTGTTTGAATAAAATACCAAGATCTGAAAGTCTTAAATGTTAGAGAGTCTTCACATAGTTGCATAATTATTCAACTACTCATTGATCTTCACTTATATCTTCCGGAGTAGTTTGTCGTCTGCTCTCATGCTTCACTTATATTACTTTGAGAGTCTTTAGAACAGCATGGTAATTTGCTTTGGTTATGAATTTAGTCCTAATATGATAGGTATCCAAGAGGGATATAATAAAAAATTTCATATAAAGTGCATTGAATACTATGATAAATTTGATACTTGATAATTGTTTTGAGATATAAAGGTGGTAATGTTATAGTCATGCTAGTTGGGTAATTATGAAATTGAGAAATACTTGTGTTAAAGTTGGCAAGTCCCGTAGCATGCATGTATGGTGAACGTTGTGTGACAAATTTGAAGCATGGGGTGTTGTTTGATTGCCTTCCTTATGAGTGTACGTCGGAATCGCGCGATGGTTAACTCCTACCAACCCTTCCCCTAGGAGCATGCGTAGTAGTACTTTGCTTCCAGGGCTAATAAACTTTTGCAATAAGCATATGAGTTCTTTATGACTAATGTGAGTCCATGGATTATACGCACTCTTACCCTTCGGCAATTTGCTAGCCTCTACGGTACCGTGCATTGCCCTTTCTCACCTTGAGAGTTGGTGCAAACTTCATCGGTGCATCCAAACCTCGTGATACAATACGCTCTATCACACATAAACCTGCTTATATCTTCCTCAAAACAGCCACCATACCTACCTATTATGGCATTTCCATAGCCATTCCGAGATATATTGCCATGCAACTTTCCACCATTACGTTTATTATGACACGCTCCACCATTGTCATATTGCTTTGCATGATCATGTAGTTGACATCGTATTTGTGGCAAAGCCACTGTTCATAATTCTTTCATACATGTCACTCTTAATTCATTGCACATCCCGGTACACCGCTGGAGGCATTCATATAGAGTCATATCTTGTTTTAAGTATCGAGTGGTAATTCTTGAGTTGTAAGTAAATAAAAGTGTGATGACCTTCATTTTAGAGCATTGTCCCAGTGAGGAAAGGATGATGGAGACTATGATTCCCCCACAAGTCGGGATGTGGCTTGGGACAAAAAATAATAAAAAGGGGAAAAAAGAGGCCATAAAAAAAGAGAAAAGTCCCAAATAAAAAAATAAAAAAATGAGAGAAAAAGAGAGAAGGGGCAATGCTACTATCCTTTTACCACACTTGTGCTTCAAAGTAGCACCATGATCTTCATGATAGAGAGTCTCCTATGTTGTCACTTTCATATACTAGTGGGAATTTTTCATTATAGAACTTGGCTTGTATATTCCAATGATGGGCTTCCTCAAAATGCCCTAGGTCTTCGTGAGCAGGCAAGTTGGATGCACACCCACTTAGTTTCTTTTTTATGAGCTTTCATACATTTATAGCTCTAGTGCTTCCGTTGCATGGCAATCCCTACTCCTCGTATTGACATCAATTGATGGGCATCTCCATAGCCCGTTAATTAGCCGCGTCAATGTGAGACTTTCTCCCTTTTTGTTTTCTCACATTATGCCTATCATCATACTCTACTCCACCCATAGTGCTATGTCCATGGCTTACGCTCATGTATTGCGTGAGGGTTGAAAAGGCTGAAGCGTGTTAGAACATATGAACCAATTGCTTGGCTGAAACCAGGGTTGTGCATGATGGGAGCATTTTATGTGACGAAAATGAAGCATGGCCAAACTATATGATTTTGTAGGGATAAACTTTCTTTGGCTATGTTATTTTGATAAAACATAAACTGCTTGGTTAGCATGCTTGAAGTATTACTATTTTTATGTCAATATTAAAATTTTATCTTGAATCTTTTGGATCTAAATATTCTTGCCACAATAAAGAGAGATTACATTGATAGATATGTTAGGTAGCATTCCACATCAAAAATTCTATTTTTATCATTTACCTACTCGAGGACGAGCAGGAATTAAGCTTGGGGATGCTTGATACGTCTCCAACGTATCTATAATTTTTGATTGTTCCATGCTATTATATTATCCATCTAGGATGTTTTATATGCATTTATATGCTATTTTATATGATTTTTGGGACTAACCTATTAACCTAGAGCCCAGTGCTAGTTTCTGTTTTCTCCTTGTTTTTGAGCTTTACAGAAAAGGAATACCAAACGGAGTCCAATTGACGTGCCAATTTTTTATGAGTTTTTATGGCCAAAATAATCCCCTGGAGTGAAAGAGTTGGGCCAGAAGAGTCGCGGGCTGCCCACGAGTGAGGGGGGCGCGCCCACCCCTCTCGTGGACAACCCGAGGACCTCCCTAACTTGTTCCTAACGCCAAAAATTCCTATAAATACTGAAACCTCCAGAACATAACCTAGATCGGGAGTTCCGCCGCCGCAAGCCTCTTTAGCCACCAAAAACCAATCGGGACCCTGTTCCGGCACCCTGTCGGAGGGGGGAATCATCTCCGGTGGCCATCTTCATCATCCCAACCTCTCCATGACAAGGAGGGAGTAGTTCATCCTCGGGGCTGGGGGTATGTACCAGTAGATATGTGTTTGATCTCTCTCTCTCCTGTTCTTGATTTGGCACGATCTTGATGTATCATGAGTTTTCCCTTTGAAGTTATCTTATCGGATTGAGTCTTTAAGGATTTGAGAACACCTTATGTATGTCTTGCATGTGCTTATTTGTGGTGACAATGGGATATTCACGTGATCAACTTGATGTATGTTTTGGTGATCAACTTGTGGGTTCCATAACATTGTGAACTTATGCATAGGGGTTGGCACACGTTTTCGTCTCGACTCTTCGGTAGAAACTTTGGGGCACTCTTTGAAGTACTTTGTGTTGGTTGAATAGATGAATCTGAGATTGTGTGATGCATATCTTATAATCATGCACACAGATACTTGAGGTGACATTAGGGTTTTTGTTGATTTGTATCTTAAGGTGTTATTCTAGTACAAACTCTATGATAGATCGAACGGAAAGAATAGCTTCGTGAAAGTGCGTTATATCGACTAGAGGGGGTGAATAGGAGATTTTTATGAATTCTTCACTGAGGAATTTGCTAGTGAGGAAATTCCTAAATGAAGAACTACTTGCAGCGGAATAAGTACTCAAAAGTAAACATAGCAGAACACAAGCATAGTCATCATGATGAAATGAAGACAAGCACAGAGTATAGAAAGCGTAAGCACAGGATAACACAGGATGAAGACGAACAGACTGAAGAAATTGAACTGAGGAAATTGAGAAAGTCCTCAGTCAAAGTCTTCAAAACAGATATGAACAGGCACACAACAACAGAGATGAGGAAATGAAAGAGTTGAGGAAATAGAACCAGTAAGCTTGGTGAAGACAATGATTTGCTAGACCAGTTCCAACTGATGTCTTAGTTGTACGTCTGGTTGGAGCGGCTGAGTATTTAAACTCAAGGACACCCAGTCCCGGACACACAGTCCTCACCGTATTCTCCTTGAGCTAAGGTCACACAAACCTCGCCCAATCACTCGTGGTAAGTCTTCAGGTGACTTCCAAACCTTCACAGACTAGTTCACTCGGCGATCCACAATTCCTCTTGGATGCTCTAGACCATGACGCCTAACTGTCTGGAAGAAGCACAGTCTTCAAAGGTAACAAGCGTCGGATCCACGCAGGATCAATCTCTTCATTGATGCTCAATCACTTTGGGTTTGTAGGTGTTTGGTTTGGGTTTTCCTCACTTGATGATTTTCGCTCAAAGTCCTCGGAGGATGGGATGCTCTCAAATGACAAGTGTCAGTTTCTCTCGGAGCAGCCAACCAGCTATTGGTTGTAGGAGGCGGCTATTTATAGCCTAGGGAGCAGCCCTACATGATAAGACATAAATGCCCTTCAATGATACGACCGTTAGGTGGGTAGATATTTTGGGACAGCTGGCGTATAGCACAATAACGGTCGGAATTTTGACTCTCAAATTCCTCAGGGCTATCATGTTCCTCACTGTGTAGGTAATCCGCACTGGCAAATTCCTAACTCCTCAGTTAGAACAAATTCCTCAGAGACCAGAAGAACTTAGTCTCTGTCACTGAAGAATATGACTGAACTGTATGAGATTTCCAATGGCTTCACTAGAAGGGATTGGTAGGTGTAGGATTTTGAGTTGAGCATCAAGTGGAAATTTTCCTTAGTATTTCATCGACCCCCTTTAATAGTACGGTGTTTCCTATGACTCAAGAAAGAGAAAATGAAACTACGAAAACAAAAGTCTTCACGCTTCATGTTCCTCGAATGATTGCCAAGTCTTCAAGGTCACACCAATTTCTTCACTTTCAAAGTCTTCAGAAATCCAAAGTCTTCAGTTGAAGAACTTCATTTTTAGGGGTCGACTTTCTCTGTAAATATCAAACTCCTCATAGACTTATAGACCTGTGTACACTCACAAACGCATCAGTCCCTTAACCTATAAGCCTTCAATACACCAAAATCACTAAGGGGCACTAGATGCACTTACAATCTCCCCCTTTTTGGTGATTGATGACAATATAGGTTAAGTTTTCAATGGGGATAAACATATGAAGTGTAAATACTAATATTGAGGAATTTGATTGCAAGATATAGAAGAACTCCCCCTGAAGATGTGCATAGTGAGGAATTTGCTTTTGAAGCAATGCACACTTGAAGAGTATAATCATGGAGATCTCCCCCTATATCTTGTAATTCATACACGCATTTGACATATAGTATGAAGAATTTGAAATGCATGATGAAATATGGTGACTGATGTAATTCAGCATGCGTGTATTAACATTAATGAGGAATAAGCATGCAGAAGAACTCAGCAAAAGTATCAGGCCACCATAGAGTTTAAGATTACAACTCGATCCAGCAAAGTCATCAGAAGAATGAGAGTTGTAACTTAGCAAAAAAAACGCCCATATAAGATAGACCCGCTTGAAGACTAACTCAAATTTCTCCCCCTTTGTCATCGAATGACTAAAAGGGTTGAAAATGAGGACTAACACCCCTGAAGAATATCATGATGATGGAGGAGCGCCAGCGTTGTCAGGGTCTTGAGTTGTTGTAGGGCCTGCCGCAGTGTCGTACAAGTCTTCATACTCGTCCGTGTCGCGTGATGAAGAATATGAGCTGGACACCAAGGAAGGAACCTTGACCCTCTTGAATTTCTTTGGTGGAGGAGCAGACCAGTCAAAATCTTCTTTGAAACCCATTTGCTTCAAATCTTCTTCACCATAGAGATGAGACAGAATAGCCCAGGTGCGATCAAAAACTTCATGGAGGTAGTAATGGTTTTTCTTCACTGCATTATGTGTAGAAGTCATGTTGTGAAGAATAGAGCCAAACTGACGCTTAACCCATTTGTGATTTCGATCCACCTTCTTGTGAAGACTTAGCGGCAGCTCTCGGTCAGTCATCACACGAGGAGCAGTGGCTTGAGGATCTGGCTTGGATGCATTGGCAGCAGAATCATGAGTGGCAGAGTCATCATTGGTGGAATAAGATGCAACTTTGTGGAACTGACCATCTAATGGACGAATGCCTTCATCGATAACAGTTGGTGCCTTGCCCTTCTCATCAGCTGAGGAATATGTCCGCTTGAGGACTTCAATCGGGGGCAGGAAGTGAGGTGATTCTGAAAGTCAGCTTTGTAGTTGAGTGAAGACCTTGTTCTGAGGAATCTCATAATCCACGGCGCATAAGGCTTCATCTCAAATGGTGAAAGTGCAACATTTGCCAGAGTCCTCATGAAGAAATCATGATAATTAATATTGATGCCATGCATGATGTTGAATAGCATATTCTTCATCATCCCAATAATTTCTTCATCGGATGAGTCATGGCCTTTGATAGGGCTCATAGTCTTTGTCAGAATGCGATAGATGGTTCTTGGCACATAGAGCAATTCCTTCACGAGGAATTTGGTCCTTGGAGCTTGACCAGGCTACAAAGGCTTCATGAGCACTTGCATGTAATGAGCAGTGAGTTCAGGCTCATCATATAGACAATGAGCACCGTCAGGTGGAGGACTGATTGACAGGGCTCGAAGCAATTCAGATGCTGCTGCCTTGTAGTGAGTGTTTTCGGTCATCCAGTCCAACACCCAAGAGTTGATGTCATCAGCATCACCTGTGATATGCAGCATTGCATAGAACTGAAGAATGAGCTCTTCATTCCAGTCAACTATGTTTGAGCAAAAGTTGAGCAAGCATGCATCATGAAGCATACTAAGGACTTGAGAGAAGCAAGGCATTGATTCCATGTCCACATGAGGAATATGCTCGTGGTCGAAGACTTTGTCCTTATTGAACAGTAGTGAAGAATAGAAGTTGGCCTGGCTGGCAGTCCAGAAACGCTTACTTCTAAGACGAGCATTGTCATAAGGGTTGAAGTCAGTGAAGAACACATGCTCGCTGAAGAAATCATCAGCCTTGAATTTTTGCTTCTTTGAGAAGGGATCCTTTGGCTTGGGCTGAGGAGTGTCAGTCAATTGCATCACCTCCTCAGGAATCACAATCTCAGGGTCCACAGACTGAGGAATTTTAGGCTCTTCTTCAGCTGCAGCCTGGGTCTTCAATTCTTCATTTACAATTTCTTCAGCACTAGTGGCTGGAATTTCTTCATGAACAGACGGGGTTGCATGAGGTTCTTCAGATCCCATTTGTACTTCAGTAGCAACTGGGGACTGAGGAATAGCTTGGAGTGGAGTGAACATTGGAGAGTTGGGGTGCTGACTTTCCCAAAAGTCATCATTTAGCACAGACGTGGTACAACCAATGTCCACATCCTCATCTTCCATTTCTTCAACGCCGGCCTCTACAGCAGTGAACAGAGGCATAGGCGAGGAGACGACTGGGATTGAAGGGATTGCATCCACTTCAATTTCTTCATCCAACTGCTCTATCAAAGCAGCAGAAGGAGTTTCTTCATCAGATTCACTAGGAATCACATAATCTTCACCAAAAGGAACAAGGTCCTTTGATGGCATGAAAGAGACAAGAATGACATTAATTGGGTTGTCAATTGAGCTAGTTAGAGGCTTCATCTTCTTTGGAGCTGAAGAATTTGATGAAGTTGATGCCTTCCTTTTCTTCACAGCTGCACGCTCTGCGGCCTTGGTATTCTTCGCATATGATGCAGATGGAAGGATCAGAGTTGGTGTAGGCGCAGGAGGTGCAGAGGACTTTTGTTCAGTTTCTTCAGGCGCAACAGATGCAGTTGCCCTGACTTCTTCATTTTCTTCAGGCGCACCACTAGTGGATGCCCTGGCAATTTCTTCAGATGCTGGAATAGAGTCATCAGCCCTGGTACTCTCATTTTCTTCAGCAGCCTGATTATCATCAGTGGTGCTGGCATGCTCTTAAGTGGGCTGAGCATATGCTTCAGCCGGTGTAACTTCAATGTGCACAGGAGGAGCGGCACTTGAAGTGAAAGTCTTCGTCAGGTTGACAAACTAGACCTTGTCACCCTAACAATCAGCATAGTACTGATTGAATTCATCACTCAGTTGCTTGATTTCAGCTTGCAAGGCAACGAGTTGGTCAGGAGTGAGAGTGAGGACATTGTCCTTGAGATAGCGCTGCTTCTTGTACTGCGCTTTCTTCAACCTTCTGCCTTCTTCAAATTTCCACTTTTCTTCCTCAATGAAGGCAGTCAGAACATGACCTTGGCCGGGAGTGAGGTTCATCTCCGGCAATGGCGTGTTAGGGTCCTTGTGCCATAGGTCAATGAAGTCAAGGATCAACTTTGGATCCAATAGCAGTGGCACATTGCTGCCTTTGGCTCTAGCGGCCCTGGCCTGCCTGTCTCTGATGATTTCGACAAGTTCTTCATCATCAGCCTCATCGTCATTAGAGGGCACTTGAAAGGCGACCTGCTTCTTGTGAGGACTTGGTCGAAGGCCTTGTCCAGCAGTTGCCTTTTTCTTCAGCAGAGAGGGGCCAGCTGAGGAATTTGGTGCATCAGAGGAACCTGCAGATGATCCTGAGGAAATAGAGATGCCTGTAGTCCTTTGACACGTGGCGAGATGCACAGGTACCAAGGATTTGGTCAGAGCAGCTGAAGACTTTGTCGGAGGAGCTGAGGACTTTGAAGGAGGAGGAGCAGTCTTAGGAATTTTTCGTGAGAGCCTTGAAGAATCTGGCCTAGAGGGCATTGCTGAGGAGCTTGGCCGTGAGGGCATTTGAGGAGAAGCGCTTGACTTATGCACAACCTTCATAGGCATCGCCTTCTTCGGCTTACTAGCAGAGGCCTCAGCAGAGGCAGCAGCAGCAGCAGAGTCTGCATTGAATTTCTTCACTGCTTCTTTTGCTTGCTTGGTTAGCTTGGCCTGGCGCTTTGCCCATTCATCAGCATAGTCCTCACCGCGCTTGAGGCTGGTGGGATCTGCCACTTGGCCTGGTGCCAATGGAGGTCTTGAGCATGGAGGGTTGAGCGCGAATTTCTTCATATACTTGGGAGTAACATACATGTACTCCCTCCATTCCCGTGCCCATCTCCTCTTTATCCTTTGAATGCGCACCTTGCGCTGATTTTTTTTCCTCCTTGCCAAATTTGGCCTCATCAGGAGTGCAGTATCCACCATAAATATCCTCAGGAATTTCAAAAGCAGTATTGACCTCAGGCCTCTTCCCACCCTTCTGTGGCTTCTTTCCTTCAGTCATTTTCTTCAGTCGAGGAATATGAACAACTGAAGTTTTTGAAGAGGTGTGCAACTTTGAAGGAAATATGCCCTAGAGGCAATAATAAAGTTATTATTTATTTCCTCATATCATGATAAATGTTTATTATTCATGCTAGAATTGTATTAACCGAAAACATGATACATGTGTGAATACATAGACAAACATAAAGTCACTAGTACGCCTCTACTTGACTAGCTCATTAATCAAAGATGGTTATGTTTCCTAACCATAGACATGTGTTGTCATTTGATTAATGGGATCACATCATTAGGATAATGATGTGATTGACATGACCCATTCCGTTAGCCTAGCACTTGATCGTTTAGTATATTGCTATTGCTTTCTTCATGACTTATACAAAGTTCCTGCAACTATGAGATTGTGCAACTCCCGTTTATCGGAAGAACACTTTGTGTGCTACCAAACGTCACAACGTAACTGGGTGATTATAAAGGTGCTCTACAGGTGTTTCCAAAGGTACATGTTGAGTTAGCATAATTCGAGATTAGGTTTTGTCACTCCGATTGGCGGAGAGGTATCTCTGGGCCCTCTCGGTAATACTCATCACCTAAGCCTTGCAAGCATTGTAACTAACGAGTTAGTTATAAGATGATGTGTTATAGAACGAGTAAAGAGACTTGCCGGTAACGAGATTGAACTAGGTATTGGATACCGACGATCAAATCTCGGGCAAGTAACATACCGATGACAAAGGGAACAACGTATGTTGTTATGCGGTTTGACCGATAAAGATCTTCGTAGAATATGTAGGAGACAATATGGGCATCCAGGTCCCGCTATTGGTTATTGACCGAGAATGGTTCTAGGTCATGTCTACATAGTTCTCGAACCCGTAGGGTCCGCACGCTTAACGTTACGATGACAGTTTTATTATGAGTTTATAAGTTTTGATGTACCAACGTTTGTTCGGAGTCCCGGATGTGATCACGGACATGACGAGGAGTCTCGAAATGGTCGAGACATAAAGATTGATATATTGGAAGCCTATGTTTGGACATCGGAAAGGTTCCGGGTGAAATCGGGATTTTACCGGAACACCGGGGGGTTACCGGAACCCTCCCGGGGGTTAATGGGCCTTAGTGGGCCATGAGGGAGAAGAGGAGGGCCGGCCAGGGCAAGCCGCGCGCCCCCTCCCCCCCTAGTCTGAATAGGACAAGGAAGGGGGCGGCGCCCCCCTTTCCTCTTTCCCCTCCCCCCTTTCCTTCTCCACCAAGGCAAGAGGAGGGAGTCCTACTCCCAGTGGGAGTAGGACTCCTCCAGGCGCACCCCAAGGGGGCCGGCCGCACCTCCCACTCCCTCCTTTATATACGGGGGCAGGGGGCACCCCATAACACACAAGTTGATCTACGGATCGTTCCTTAGCCGTGTGCGGTGCCCCCCTCCACCATATTCCACCTCGGTCATATCGTCGCGGAGTTTAGGCGAAGCCCTGCGTTGGTAGAACATCATCATCATCTTCACGCCATCGTGTTGACGGAACTCTTCCCCGAAGCTTTGCTGGATCGGAGCCCGGGGATCGTCATCGAGCTGAACGTGTGCTGAACTCGGAGGTGCCGTATGTTCGGTGCTTGGATCGGTCGGATCGTGAAGACGTACGACTACATCAACCGCGTTGTCATAACGCTTCCGCCTACGGTCTACGAGGGTACGTGGACGAACACTCTCCCCTCTCGTTGCTATGCCATCACCATGATCTTGCGTGTGCGTAGGAATTTTTTTGAAATTACTACGTTCTCCAACAGTGGTATCAGAGCCTAGGTTTTATGCGTAGATGTCATATGCACGAGTAGAACACAAGTGAGTTGTGGGCGATATAAGTCATACTGCTTACCAGGATGTCATACTTTGGTTCGGCGGTATTGTGAGATGAAGCGGCCCGGACCGACATTACGCGTACGCTTACGCGAGACTGGTTTCACCGCTACGAGCACTCGTTGCTTAAAGGTGACCGGCGGGTGTCTGTCTCTCTCACTTTAGCTGAATCGAGTGTGGCTATGCCCGGTCCTTGTGAAGGTTAAAACAGCACCAACTTGACAAACTATCGTTGTGGTTTTTGATGCGTAGGTAAGAACGGTTCTTGCTAAGCCCGTAGCAGCCACGTAAAATTTGCAACAACAAAGTAGAGGACGTCTAACTTGTTTTTGCAGGGCATGTTGTGATGTGATATGGTCAAGACGTGATGCTATATTTTATTGTATGAGATGATCATGTTTTGTAACCGAAGTTATCGGCAACTGGCATGAGCCATATGGTTGTCGCTTTATTGTATGAAATGCAAACGCCCTGTAATTGCTTTACTTTATCACTAAGCGGTAGCGATAGTCGTAGAAGCAATAGTTGGCGAGACGACAACGATGCTACAATGGAGATCAAGGTGTCGCGCCGGTGACGATGGTGATCATGACGGTGTTTTGGAGATGGAGATCACAAGCACAAGATGATGATGGCCATATCATATCACTTATATTGATTGCATGTGATGTTTATCCTTTATGCATCTTATCTTGCTTTGATTGATGGTAGCATTTTAAGATGATCTCTCACTAAAATTATCAAGAAGTGTTCTCCCTGAGTATGCACCGTTGCCAAAGTTCGTCGTGCCCAGACACCACGTGATGATCGGGTGTGATAAGCTCTACGTCCATCTACAACGGGTGCAAGCCAGTTTTGCACACGCAGAATACTCAGGTTAAACTTGACGAGCCTAGCATATGCAGATATGGCCTCGGAACACGGAGACCGAAAGGTCGAGCGTGAATCATATAGTAGATATGATCAATATAGTGATGTTCACCATTGAAAACTACTCCATCTCACGTGATGATCGGTTATGGTTTAGTTGATTTGGATCACGTGATCACTTAGATGACTAGAGAGATGTCTGTCTAAGTGGGAGTTCTTAAGTAATATGATTGATTGAACTTAAATTTATCATGAACTTAGTACCTGATAGTATTTTGCTTATCTATGTTTGTTTGTAGATAGATGGCTCATGTTGTTGTTCCGTTGAATTTTAATGCGTTCCTTGAGAAAGCAAAGTTGAAAGATGATGGTAGCAATTACACGGACTGGGTCCGTAACCTGAGGATTATCCTCATTGCTGCACAGAAAAGTTACGTCCTGGAAGCAACGCTGGGTGCCAGGCCTGCTGCTGATGCAATTGATGACGTTAAGAACGTCTGGCAGAGCAAAGCTGATGACTACTCTATAGTTCAGTGTGCCATGCTTTACGGCTTAGAACCGGGTCTTCAACGACGTTTTGAACGTCATGGAGCATATGAGATGTTCCAGGAGTTGAAGTTAATATTTCAAGCAAATGCCCGGATTGAGAGATATGAAGTCTCCAATAAGTTCTACAGCTGCAAGATGGAGGAGAATAGTTCTGTTAGTGAGCATATACTCAAAATGTCTGGGTATAATAATCACTTGATTCAACTGGGAGTTAATCTTCCGGATGATAGCGTCATTGACAGAATTCTCCAATCACTGCCATCAAGCTACAAGAGCTTTGTGATGAACTATAATATGCAAGGGATGAACAAGACTATTCCCGAGCTCTTCGCAATGCTAAAAGCTGCGGAGGTAGAAATCAAGAAGGAGCATCAAGTGTTGATGGTCAACAAGACCACTAGTTTCAAGAAAAAGGGCAAAGGGAAGAAGGGGAACTTCAAGAAGAACAGCAAGCAAGTTGCTGCTCAAGAGAAGAAACCCAAGTCTGGACCTAAGCCTGAAACTGAGTGCTTCTACTGCAAGCAGACTGGTCACTGGAAGCGGAACTGCCCCAAGTATTTGGCGGATAAGAAGGATGGCAAAGTGAACAAAGGTATATGTGATATACATGTTATTGATGTGTACCTAACTAGAGCTCGTAGTAGCACCTGGGTATTTGATACTGGTTCTGTTGCTAATATTTGCAACTCGAAGCAAGGACTACGGAATAAGCGAGCACTGGCCAAGGACGAGGTGACGATGCGCGTGGGAAACGGTTCCAAAGTCGATGTGATCGCGGTCAGCACGCTACCTCTACATCTACCTTCGGGATTAGTTTTAGACCTGAATAAATGTTATTTGGTGCCAGCGTTGAGCATGAACATTATATCTGGATCTTGTTTGATGCGAGACGGTTATTCATTTAAATCAGAGAATAATGGTTGTTCTATTTATATGAGTAATATCTTTTATGGTCATGCACCCTTGAAGGGTGGTCTATTTTTATTAAATCTCGATAGTAGTGATACACATATTCATAGTGTTGAAACCAAAAGATGCAGAGTTAATAATGATAGTGCAACTTATTTGTGGCACTACCGTTTGGGTCATATCGGTGTAAAGCGCATGAAGAAACTCCATACTGATGGACTTTTGGAATCACTTGATTATGAATCACTTGGTACTTGCGAACTGTGCCTTATGGGCAAGATGACTAAAACGCCGTTCTCCGGAACTATGGAGCGAGCAACTGATTTGTTGGAAATCATACATACTGATGTTTATGGCCCAATGAATGTTGAGGCTCGCGGCGGGTATCGTTATTTTCTCACCTTCACAGATGATTTGAGCAGATATGGATATATCTACTTGATGAAACACAAGTCTGAAACATTTGAAAAGTTCAAAGAATTTCAGAGTGAAGTGGAAAATCATCGTAACAAGAAAATAAAGTTTCTACGATCTGATCGTGGAGGAGAATATTTAAGTTATGAGTTTGGCCTACACTTGAAACAATGTGGAATAGTTTCGCAATTCACGCCACCTGGAACACCACAACGAAATGGTGTGTCCGAACGTCGTAATCGTACTTTACTGGATATGGTGCGATCTATGATGTCTCTTACTGATTTACCGCTATCATTTTGGGTTTATGCTTTAGAGACGGCCGCATTCACGTTAAATAGGGCACCATCAAAATCCGTTGAGACGACGCCTTATGAACTGTGGTTTGGCAAGAAACCAAAGTTGTCGTTTCTTAAAGTTTGGGGCTGCGATGCTTATGTGAAGAAACTTCAACCGGATAATCTCGAACCTAAATCGGAGAAATGTGTCTTCATAGGATACCCAAAAGAGACTATTGGGTACACCTTCTATCACAGATCCGAAGGCAAGACATTCGTTTCTAAGAATGGATCCTTTCTAGAGAAGGAGTTTCTCTCGAAAGAAGTGAGTGGGAGGAAAGTAGAACTTGATGAGATAACTGTATCTACTCCCTTATTGGAAAGTAGTTCATCACGAGAACCGGTTCCTGTGACAACTACACCAATTAGTGAGGAAGCTAATGATAATGATCATGAAACTTCAGATCAAGTTTCTACTGAACCTCGTAGGTCTACCAGAGTAAGATCCGCACCAGAGTGGTACGGTAATCCTATTCTGGAAGTCATGTTACTTGACCATGATGAACCTATGAACTATGAGGAAGCGATGATGAGCCCGGATTCCGCAAAATGGCTAGAAGCCATGAAACCTGAGATGGGATCCATGTATGAAAACAAAGTATGGACTTTGGTTGACTTGCCCGATGATCGGCAAGCCATTGAGAATAAATGGATCTTTAAGAAGAAGACTGACGCTGATGGTAATATAACTGTCTATAAAGCTCGACTTGTTGCAAAAGGTTTTCGACAAGTTCAAGGGGTTGACTACGATGAGACTTTCTCACCCGTAGCGATGCTTAAGTCCGTCCGAATCATGTTAGCTATTGCTGCATTTCATGATTATGAAATTTGGCAAATGGATGTCAAGACTGCATTCTTGAATGGATTTCTAGAAGAAGAGTTGTATATGATGCAGCCGGAAGGTTTTGTTGATCCAAAAGGTGCTGACAAAGTGTGCAAGCTCCAGCGTTCCATTTATGGACTGGTGCAAGCATCTCGAAGTTGGAATAAACGCTTTGATAGTGTGATCAAAGCATATGGTTTTATACAGACTTTTGGAGAAGCCTGTATTTACAAGAAAGTGAGTGGGAGCTCTGTAGCATTTCTAATTTTATATGTAGATGACATATTATTAATTGGAAATGATATAGAATTTCTGGATAGCATAAAAGGATACTTGAATAAAAGTTTTTCAATGAAAGACCTCGGTGAAGCTGCTTACATATTGGGCATCAAGATCTATAGAGATAGATCAAGACGCTTAATAGGACTTTCACAAAGCACATACCTTGACAAAATTTTGAAAAAGTTCAAAATGGATCAGGCAAAGAAAGGATTCTTGCCTGTGCTACAAGGTGTGAAGTTGAGTCAAACTCAATGCCCGACCACAGCAGAAGATAGAGAGAAAATGGAAAATGTTCCCTATGCTTCAGCCATAGGCTCTATCATGTATGCAATGCTGTGTACCAGACCTGACGTATGCTTAGCAATAAGCTTGGCAGGAAGGTACCAAAGTAATCCAGGAGTGGATCACTGGACAGCGGTCAAGAACATCCTGAAATGCCTGAAAAGGATTAAGGATATGTTTCTCGTATATGGAGGTGACAAAGAGCTAGTCGTAAACGGTTACGTCGATGCAAGCTTTGACACTAATCAGGGCGATTCTAAATCGCAAACCGGATACGTGTTTTTATTAAACGGTGGAGCTGTAAGTTGGTGCAGTTCTAAACAAAGCGTCGTAGCGGGATCTACATGTGAAGCGGAGTACATAGCTGCTTCGGAAGCAGCAAATGAAGGAGTCTGGATGAAGGAGTTCATTTCCGATCTAGGTGTCATACCTAGTGCATTGGGACCAATGAAGATCTTTTGTGACAATACTGGTGCAATTGCCTTGGCAAAGGAATCCAGATTTCACAAGAGGACCAAGCACATCAAGAGACGCTTCAATTCCATTCGGGACCAAGTCCAAGTGGGAGACATAGAGATTTGCAAGATACATATGGATCTGAATGTTGCAGACCCGTTGACTAAGCCTCTCTCACGAGCAAAACATGATCAGCACCAAGACTCCATGGGTGTTAGAATCATTACTATGTAATCTAGATTATTGGCTCTAGTGCAAGTGGGAGACTGAAGGAAATATGCCCTAGAGGCAATAATAAAGTTATTATTTATTTCCTCATATCATGATAAATGTTTATTGTTCATGCTAGAATTGTATTAACCGGAAACATGATACATGTGTGAATACATAGACAAACATAAAGTCACTAGTATGCCTCTACTTGACTAGCTCATTAATCAAAGATGGTTATGTTTCCTAACCATAGACATGTGTTGTCATTTGATTAATGGGATCACATCATTAGGATAATGATGTGATTGACATGACCCATTCCGTTAGCCTAGCACTTGATCGTTTAGTATATTGCTATTGCTTTCTTCATGACTTATACAAAGTTCGTGCAACTATGAGATTGTGCAACTCCCGTTTACCGGAAGAACACTTTGTATGCTACCAAACGTCACAACGTAACTGGGTGATTATAAAGGTGCTCTACAGGTGTTTCCGAAGGTACATGTTGAGTTGGCATAATTCGAGATTAGGTTTTGTCACTCCAATTGGCGAAGAGGTATCTCTGGGCCCTCTCGGTAATACTCATCACCTAAGCCTTGCAAGCATTGTAACTAATGAGTTAGTTATAAGATGATGTGTTACAGAACGAGTAAAGAGACTTGCCGGTAACGAGATTGAACTAGGTATTGGATACCGACGATCAAATCTCGGGCAAGTAACATACCGATGACAAAGGGAACAACGTATGTTGTTATGCGGTTTGACCGATAAAGATCTTCGTACAATATGTAGGAGCCAATATGGGCATCCAGGTCCCACTATTGGTTATTGACCGAGACTGGTTCTAGGTCATGTCTACATAGTTCTCGAACCCGTAGGGTCCGCACGCTTAACGTTACGATGACAGTTTTATTATGAGTTTATAAGTTTTGATGTACCGAAGTTTGTTCGGAGTCCCGGATGTGATCACGGACATGACGAGGAGTCTCGAAATGGTCGAGACATAAAGATTGATATATTGGAAGCCTATGTTTGGACATCGGAAAGGTTCCGGGTGAAATCGGGATTTTACCGGAACACCGGGGGGTTACCGGAACCCACCCGGGGGTTAATGGGCCTTAGTGGGCCATGAGGGAGAAGAGGAGGGCCGGCCAGGGCAGGCCGCACGCCCCCTCCCCCCTAGTCCGAATAGGACAAGGAAGGGGGGGCGGCGCCCCCCTTTCCTCTTTCCCCTCCCCCCTTTCCTTCTCCACCAAGGCAAGAGGGGGGAGTCCTACTCCCGGTGGGAGTAGGACTCCTCCAGGCGCACCCCAAGGGGGCCGGCCGCACCTCCCCCTCCCTCCTTTATAGGGGGCAGGGGGGCACCCCATAACACACAAGTTGATCTACGGATCGTTCCTTAGCCGTGTGCGGTGCCCCCCTCCACCATATTCCACCTCGGTCATATCGTCGCGGAGTTTAGGCGAAGCCCTGCGCCGGTAGAATATCATCATCGTCATCACGCCGTCGTGCTGACGGAACTCTTCCCCGAAGCTTTGCTGGATCGGAGCCCGGGGATCGTCATCGAGCTGAACGTGTGCTGAACTCGGAGGTGCCGTACGTTCGGTGCTTGGATCGGTCGGATCGTAAAGACGTATGACTACATCAACCGCGTTGTCATAACGCTTCCGCTTACGGTCTACGAGGGTACGTGGACGAACACTCCCCTCTCGTTGCTATGCCATCACCATGATCTTGCGTGTGCGTAGGAAATTTTTTGAAATTACTACGTTCTCCAACAAACTTTTCTTCGAGGAACGCTGCAAATGAGTTAAGTTGATGAGAACCTAGTGATTCAGCAGCGGACATTTGTACCTGTGAATAGAGCATGGTTGCGAGGAATTTGGAGAGGTAATATGCGTTCTCAGAGCATTTCAGTTTGATGCTTCCTAGATACAGCAATGAGCATGAGCCTTCTTTCTTTTTTTGCTCCCTAGTTTGATGCTTGCATGCATAGTTTCTTGGGCATTCGCCATAGAGCATTTCAGTGGGCATGCTGATAAGTTTGCTTCACACTCCGCCATTCTGGTTATGGGAATTCAGAATAGTGTGATTGTCATGGACAATCGTGTACCGTGCATACATACATATTGTGCATCCAGTGTTTTACGATTAGTCTGGCATCCTGAAAGAGGCAATGCAAATCAGATGGTGACATGGTCATGTTCTTTGTGATAGCATCTCAGATGTCTTCCTTTGATTTGCCGATAGGTTTTGTTAGCATTTTTCTTGTCGAAGAGCTCAATTGACTTGGAAATAATACAGCCTTATTTGATCTGTACTATATAATTTCCTAACCCTGCTTTTGATTTCAGAATTAGTTTACTAGTTCATGTGAGTCCTGTTTTTCCTTTTCTGTTGCTTCAATCTTTGTGTCGTCGATTAGTACGAGTACGTAATAGCTTTCGCACAACAACTTATGTTTTTCTCTAGCTAGCTAGCTAACTTGGTCTTGTATTGACGGTATCACACATATTGGTTCTTATTTCTGTCATCGATTTATTATCTAGCTAGCTAGCTAACTTGGTCCATTTCCATTGAACTGAATCTATGTAATGGACCTTGCTAACTTGTTCTCCCTCCATGAACCTTGCAGCCTCTTCCATGCTCCACCACTATCAGCCTCCTTAACCCCGACCGAAGAGTTGGCCTTTTCCCCAGTAAGATGTAACTTTTGGTTAATTCTCCGTGAGTGTTGGTGGAACAATGCAGTAGGGACGTTTGTTTCTATAGTATATATGAATGATTGTGTGTCATCTTACATGCTGCCGGTATGTTCTTATTTTGATAGAGGCCTGCTGCTTGAATGATTGTGTTGTGTAGTGAAATCACATGTGTGTGGATCAACTAATCAGATGGTTTTGCTGTTGCTGCTGCTTGTAGTACATTTTGACCATCCATGAATCTGTTCGCTGTTAATTAAAATGGTCTGCATGTTGCTGCTTCAGAGTAAAGACAATCGGACCAGAAGTACTATAGCAGTATAGTTATAGTATCTAACACCAGATGTTTTTATACATCGTTATTTGATTCAGCCAATGTATGGAAATGTACATTTAACGGTGCTATGCTAAGTGCCATTCTATAAGTTGCCAGGTGAGGTTGCCAGGTGAGGTTGGGAACTTCTATAACAAGACCACGTCAACCATTATGTAAACACATCTAACTTGCAGTTTGGCCGTGATCGGCAACTTTCATACTTGTCGGATCATTCTCTTATTTATATAGGAGAATGCAAGAAGGGAAATACTCCCTCCGTCCCAAAATGTAAGACCATTCAAAAATGGTCTTACATTTTGGGGCGGAGTGGATACATTTTCTGTCCGATAAATTTACAAGAACTTGGACGCCCCAAGATACCAACCACCTGTTTCTCTACCATAATGTTGAAAAGTTTTGCCTTCAACCATAACCACGTCTGTTTGGAGCTCAGCTCTTCCCAATGCTCGGAGAAAATGCCCCTTCGCAAACTGAAAACGCTGAGCTCGCTTCTTACAGTCATCATCACTTTTAAATGCCGGTCACTTCAGCCCTTTCTTCTGTCCACATGTTGTGCTTGGAAGGTGGCAGTATTTTGTTTCCTGTGCTGGGCTGTATAGTGACAGGGATTTCCTCTACATCTTTAACTCCAACGAACAAGTAGTATGTCACAAACATATCATGACTAGTGACTTCCCTTCTATAAGGATTAGGTACCCTTCTATAAGGATTTTAGTATGCACTCTGCATACAGGAACCTGTTTAGACTTTATTTTCTGTTCTTGACTATTAAAGGAGTAATTTTTGTTTGTGTACAGTAGCCCAAATACAAGTATACAACAAGTAGTAAACACTTTTTTTGTTGATCCCTTAATTAATTAATCAAGTTGGGATTTGTCGATTTCATAACTACTTTATTAAGTTTGCTTACGTGCTTGTCATAACTACTTTATTAAGTTGCATTTGTGTGTATTTGTATGTTGTAATTCGCTGAGCGAACAGAGTACTAGAACATAGGTTGGCCTATTTAGCTTTATTTTACTAGTCATCTGTTGGGCTATTTAAAAAGTGCATCTCCTTTTGTTTTAGCAGGCTCTTTGGCAACTAGAGAAGCAAGCTGGACAAACTTTTGGCCATTCAAAAACTCGATGATCATGACATCGTAAGAGCAATTCATCTGTAGGACAACATCATTCTCATCCTTGCTTGGTCTGTAAAAATATAACTGATTGTGAGCTATGAGAGATTATGTTGTTGTGATGTGATTGATATTGTTGTGATGAGATACTGATTCCAAGTCAAGATGGGAAGAACTTCTATCACATTTTTACTAGGTGTCATTAATTTTATAGCAAGTTTGTCTTGCTATGATCCTATTTAACCTATAAAGATTGGATTTTTAACTGCTTTATGCCATTTTAACTCAATAGGGCAATCCCTGCCTACCAAACACTGTTTTATATGAAGGGGATTGTGGATGGAGAGGGATTTGAGGTTCCAATGGGATGTGAGGGGATTGGGTGGAAGAGGGGGATTCACCAAATCCCCTGAAATCCCCACCTCCCCAAACCTCTCAAATCCACTCCTACCAAACAAGGCCTTAGGTGGAAACATACTAGGACTTCGAGTCCTAGTAGGATTCCCCTTCTCCCGGCACGCCTAGCTTGGCCGGCCGGCCGGCCTCCCCCTCCCTCCTTTATATACGGGGGCAAGGGGGCACCCTAGGACACACCAAGTTTTGCCTTAGCTGTGTGCGGTGCCCCCCTCCATAGTTACACACCTCGATCATATCGTCGTAGTGCTTAGGCGAAGCCCTGCGCTGGTAACATCATCATCACCGTCGCCACGCCGTCGTGCTGACGGAACTCACCCTTGTCCTCAACTGGATCAAGAGCACGAGGGACGTCATCGAACTGAATGTGTGTTGAACGTGGAGGTGTCGTACGTTCGGTACTTGGATCGGTTGGATCGCGAAGACTTTCAACTACATCAACCGCATTACTAAACGCTTCCTCTTTCGGTCTACGAGGGTACTTGGACACACTCTCCCGTCTTGTTGATATGCATCTCCTAGATATATCTTACGTGATTGTAGGAATTTTTTTGAAATACTACGTTCCCCAACAATAGTAGCCCCTGGGTATTTGATACCGGTTCAGTTGCAAATATTAGTAACTCAAAACAAGAGTTGCAGAATAAACGGAGACTAGTTAAGGGCGAGGTGACGATGTGTGTTGGAAGTGCTTCCAAGATTGATATGATCACCATCGCACACTCCCCCTACCTTCGAGATTAGTATTGAGCCTAAATAAATGTTATTTGGTGTTTGCATTGAGCATGAACATGATTAGATCGTGTTTATTGCAATACAGTTATTCATTTAAGTCAGAGAATAATTGTTGTTCTGTTTACATGAATAAAACCTTCTATGGTCATACACTCAATGTGAATGGTTTATTGAATCTCGATCATAATGATACACATATTCATAATATTGATGCCAAAACATGCAAAGTTGATAATGATAGTGCAACATACTTGTAGCACCGCCGTTTAGGTCATATTGGTGTAAAGCGCATGAAGAAACTCCATGCGGATGGACTTTTGGAATCACTTGATTATGAATCATTTGATACTTATGAACCATGCCTCATGGGTAAGATGACAAAAACTCCGTTCTCCGGAACAATGGAGCGAGTTAATGACTCATTGGAAATAATACATACCAATGTATGCGGTCTGATGAGTGTTGAAGCATGCGGCGGCTATAATTATTTTCTAACCTTCACAGATGATTTGAGTAGGTATGGGTATATCTACTTGATGAAACACAAGTCTGAAACATTTGAAAAGTTCAAAGAATTTCAGAATGAAGTGGAGAATCATTGTAACCAGAAAATAAGTTTATACGATTTGATCACGGGGGCAAATATTTGAGTTACGAGTTTGGCCTTCATTTAAGACAATGTGAAATTGTTTCACAACTCATGCCACCTAGAACACCACATCGTAATAGTCTGTCCAAACATTGTAACCGTACTTTATTAGATATGGTGCATTCTATGATGTCTCTTACCGATTTGCCAATATCATTTGGGGGTTATGCATTAGAGACAGTTGCATTCACGTTAAATAGGGCTCCGTATAAATCAGTCGAGACGACACCGTATGAACTATGGTTTGGCAAGAAACCTAAGTTGTCATTTCTTAAAGTTTGGGGATGGGAATCTTATGTCAAAAGGCTTCAGCCTGATAAGCTCGAACCCAAAGCGGAGAAGTACGTCTTCATAGGATACCCGAAAGAAACTATTAGGGTATTACCTTCTACCACAAATCAAAGGCAAATTCTTTGTTACTAAGAATGGGTCCTTCCTAGAGAAGGAGTTTCTCTCGAAAGAAGTGAGTGGTAGGAAAGTAGAACTTGATGAGGTAGTTGTACCTTCTCTCGAATTGGAAAGTAGTACATCAGAGAAAGCCGTTCATGTGATGCCCACACCAACCAGAGAGGAAGCAAATGATGATGATCATAAAACTTCAGATCAAGTTACTACTGGACCTCGTAGGTCGACCAGAACACGCTCCGCATCAGAGTGGTACAGTAATCATGTCTTGGAAGTCATGTTGTTGGATAACGATGAACCCACGAACTATGAAGAAGCTACGATGAGCCCAGATTCCGAAAAATGGCTTGCGGCCATGAAATTTGAGATATGATCCATGTATGAGAACAAAGTGTGGACTTTGGTGGATTTGCCCGATGATCGGCAAGCCATTGAGAATAGATGGATCTTCAAGAGGAAGACGGACGCTGATGAGCTCGACTTGTGTCACAAAAGGTTTTTTTACAAGTTCAAGGGGTTAACTACGATGAGACTTTCTCACCCGTAGCGATGCTCAAGTCTGTCCGAATGATGTTAGCAATTTCCGCATTTTATGATTATGAAATCCGGCAAATGGACGTCAAAACTGCATTCCTTAATGGGTTTCTTAAGGAAGAGTTGTATATGATGCAACCAGAAGGTTTTTATCGATCCTAAAGGTGCTAACAAAGTGTGCAAGCTCCAGCGATCCATCTATGGACTGGTGCAAGCATCTTGGAGTTGGAATAAATGCTTTGATGAGGTGATCAAAGCAGGTTTTATACAGACTTATGGTGAAGCCTTTATTTACAAGAAAGTGAGTGGGAGCTCTATAGCATTTCTAATATTGTATGTGGATGACATATTGCTGATTGAAAATGATATAGTATTTCTGGATAGCATAAAAGGATACTTGAATAAGAATTTTTCAATGAAAGACCTCAATGAAGTTGCTTACATATTGGGCATCAAGATCTATAGGGATAGATCAAGACTCTTAATAGGACTTTCACAAAGCACATACCTTGAGAAGATTTTGAAGAAGTTCAAAATGGATCAGTCCAAGAAGGGGTTCTTGCCTGTTTTGCAAGGTGTGAAATTGATTAAGACTCAAAGCCCGATCACGGCAGAAGATAGAGAGAGAATGAAAGTCATTCCCTATGCCTCAGCCATAGGTTCTATATGATATGCCATGCTCTGTACCACACCTGATGTGTGCCTTGCCACGTGTCTGGCAAAAGGGGGTACAAGAGTGATCCAAGAGTGGATCACTGGACAACGGTCAAAATTATCCTTAGTAACTAGAGGACTAAGGAAATGTTTCTCGATTATGGAGGTGATAAAGAGTTCATCGTAAAGGGTTACATCAATGCAAGCCTTGACACCGATCCGGATAACTCTAAGTAGAAAACCGGATACATATAATGGAGCAGTCATTTGGAATAGCTCCAAGTAAAGCATGATAGCAGCATCTACAGTATGACATAAAGATTTGCAAAATACACATGAATCTGAATGTTGCAGACCCGTTGACTAAAACCTCTCTCACAAGCAAAACATGATCACACCTTAGAACTCTTTGGGTGTTAATCACATGGCGATGTGAACTAGATTATTGACTCTAGTAAACTCTTTGGGTGTTAGTCACATGGCGATGTGAACTATGGGTGTTAATCACATGGCGATGTGAACTAGATTATTGGCTCTAGTGCAAGTGGCGACTGTTGGAAATATGCCCTAGAGGCAATAATAAACTGGTTATTATCATATTTTCATGTTCATGATAAATGTCTATTATCCATGCTAGAATTGTATTGATCGAAAACACAGATACATGTGTGGATACATGGACAACACCGTGTCCCTAGTGAGCCTCTACTAGACTAGCTCGTTAAACAAAAGATGGTTAAGGTTTCCTAATCATAGACATGTGTTGTCACTTGATAATGGGATCACATCATTAGGAGAATGATGTGATGGACAAGCCCAACCGTTAGCATAACATATGATAGTTCAGTTTATTGCTACTGCTTTCTCAATGTCAAATACATGTTTCTTCGACCATGAGATCATGCAACTCCCGGACTCCGGAGGAATGCCTTGTGTGCCATCAAACGTCACAATGTAACTGGGTAATCATAAAGGTGTTGTATAGGTATCTTCGAAGGTTTCTATTGAGTTGGCATGGATTGAGACTGGGATTTGCCACTCCGTATGACGGAGAGGTATCTCTAGGCCCTCTTGGTAATACAACCTCACAAGAAGCTTGCAAGCAAAGAAAATAAGGAGTTAGTTACTGGATGATGTATTACGGAACCAGTAAAGAGACTTGCCGGTGACGAGATTGAACTAGGTATGTGAAAGTGCAACTATCCCTAGGTGGTTTTGGTAATTCATAACAACATATAGCTCATTGAGCTAATGCTATTCCAAGAATATTAGTTCAGGAAAGCTCAATGAATGGCATGGCATGGATTATGAAAGTGGACCCCTCAAAATATCAAGGACAAAGGATTGCCTCAAGCTCAAAAGCTCAAGACTCTTCATTTTACATTTTAGTGATCCAAGATCACATTGAGTCTATAGGAAAAGCCAATACTATCAAGGAGGGATGAGGTGTTGCTTAATGAGCCTCTTGCTTCAAGTGCTTAGTGATATGCTCCAAATACCCTCAACTACTTTCTCACATCCTCATATGACCTAATCCTAAAGCCAAAATCGGTCACACCGATTCTTTCTATCCGGCGCCACCGAGTTCATATGTCATAGCCACTACCACAAACCCTAGGCAAATCGGTCTCACCGATAGGGATCTCGGTCTCGCTGAGATGGGATTGTAATCTCTCTGCTTCCCTTCGTAACGTTTCGGTCTAACCGAAGTGAGCGATCGGTCCCACCGAGATTGCAATGTAAACTCTCTGTTTCCCTTTTGTAACATTTCGGTCTCACCGGAAAGAGCAAATCGGTCCCACCGAGTTTACCTGACCAACTCTCTGGTTAGCTAATTACCAAAATCGGCCTCACCGATTTTGTGTAATCGGTCTCACCGAGATTACGTTATGCCCTAACCCTAACCATATCGGTCCTACCGAGTTGCATGTCGGTCCCACCGAAAACCCTAACGATCACTAGGTTTACTAAATCGGTCTGACCGAGTTTGTTGATTTGGTCCCACCGAGTTTGGTAAATTGTGTGTAACGGTTAGATTTTGTGTGGAGGCTATATATACCCATCCACCTCCTCTTCATTCGTGAAGAGAGCCATCAGAACAAACCTACACTTCCAACTTACCATTTCTGAGAGAGAACCACCTACTCATGTGTTGAGGCCAAGATATTCCATTCCTACCATATGAATCTTGATCTCTAGCCTTCCCCAAGTTGCTTTCCACTCAAATCTTCTTTCCACCAGATCCAAATCCTATGAGAGAGAGTTGAGTGTTGGGGAGACTATCATTTGAAGCACAAGAGCAAGGAGTTCATCATCAACGCACCATTTGTTACTTCTTGGAGAGTGGTGTCTCCTAGATTGGCTAGGTGTCACTTGGGAGCCTCCGACAAGATTGTGGAGTTGAACCAAGAAGTTTGTAAGGGCAAGGAGATTGCCTACTTCGTGGAGATCTACCGCTAGTGAGGCAAATCCTTTGTGGGCGACGGCCATGGTGGGATAGACAAGGTTGCTTCTTCGTGGACCCTTCGTGGGTGGAGCCCTCCGTGGACTCGCGCAACCGTTACCCTTCGTGGGTTGAAGCCTCCATCAACGTGGATGTACGATAGCACCACCTATCGGAACCACGACAAAAACATCCGTGTCTCCAATTGCGTTTGAATCCTCTAAGCCCTTCCCTTTACTTTCTTGCAAGTTGCATGCTTTAATTTCCACTGCCTATATACTCTTTGCATGCTCGCTTGATTTGTGTGATGATTGCTTGACTTGTCCAAAGATTGCTAAAATCTGCCAAACTCTAAAATTGGGAAAAGGTTAAGTTTTTAATAGGTCAAGTAGTCTAATCACCCCCCTCTAGACATACTTCAAGGTCCTACAGTATGGAGATACTGATGATCGAATCTTAGGCAAGTAACATACCGACAGACAAAGGGAACTACGTATGTTGTCATAAAGGTTCGACCGATAAAGATCTTTGTGGAATATGTAGGAACCAATATGGGCATCCAGGTCCCGCTATTGGTTATTTACCGAAGAAGCGTCTCGGTCTTGTCTACATCATTCTCGAACCCGTAGGGTCCGCACGCTTAACGTTCGTTGACGATATAGTATTATATGAGTTATGTATGTTGGTGACCGAATGTTGTTCCAAGTACCGGATGAGATCACAGACATGATGAGGAACTCCAGAATAGTTCGGAGGTAAAGATTGGTATACGGTATAATAGTATTTAGTCTCTGGAAGGGTTCCGGAATTTACTGAAAGGAGTTTCAGATGTTTCCCGAAATGTTCGGATACAATAATACTTTATTTGGGCCAAGGGGTAAAGCCCACAAGGCTTTTGGAATGTGCAAAAGGAAGTTTTGCAGAGGCCAGGGGGCCAGACGCCAGGGACCCTGGTGTCTGGGGCCAGATGCCAAGGACCCTGGCGTCTAGTCCTGGAGTCCGAGAAGGACGCTTGCCTTGCGGGCTAAACCGACTTTGAGGAGGCTCTTTCTCCAAGTTATGACCCCTAGGGCTCAACATATAAATAGAGGGGGAGGGCTAGCACCCAGAACACATCAAGAATCACCAGGCTGTGTGTCGGCAACCCCGGCCCCTCTAGTTTATCCTCCGTCTAGTTTCCATTGTGCTTGGCAAAGCCCTGCGGAGATTGTTTTTCACCACCACCATCACCACGTCGTCGTGCTACCGGAACTCATCTACTAATTCGCCCCTTTTGCGGGATCAAGATGACGAGGACGTCATCGAGCTGAATGTGTGCTGAACGCGGAGGTGTCGTACGTTCGGTACTTGATCGGGACGGATCGTGAAGGTGTACGACTACATCAACCGCGTTGATAAACGCTTCCGCTTAGCGATCTTCAAGGGTATGAAGATGCTCTCCCCCTCTCGTAGCTATGCATCTCCATGGATAGATCTTACGTGTGTGTAGAATTTTTTTTTTGTTTTCCATGCAACGTTCCCCAACAACTGCTTCAAGAATGACGGTAGGCTACTTAACATGACCTGATATTGCCCTTGTAAAGTTTCCGGGCAATTTTTTCTATTTCCAATGCATGCAATCAAGAGATCCGAGCAAACCTGGCCACCCTCTTGCTTTCGAGATTGCCAAGATCCTCTTGGTGTCTGCCACAGTTGGTTCTCTCAAGTACTAAGGGCCAAACACCTTGACCATGGCAGTTGCAAACCTGACCGGATGCCATGGTAGAGATGATCGAAGATATTTTTGCGCATCCAAAAGCGCTTGTGAAAAATTGTCAGAGAAGAGGGCGTCTAGGGCGAAGTAGTTGTCCATCGGCATCAAATGGCCTTGCGCCTGGTTGCGGTTGAGCACTTGATGACCCTTGATCAATCCCTTGAAATTGAGAACATGCCCCTTTGCACGCTCCGCGTCTGCAAGCACCACCTGCATCATCATCATCTCATCCGTGTAGTCCTCCTCGTCAGACGAGACAGATGACTCAACACAATGCTCGGATATGTACTACATGTCCAAACCCATTGCTACAAAGAAGAAGTGACAAGAAAATTTAGCTCGGGCAATTCACCGAACAGTTTTCGAGCATGTTGAGCATCGTAAGAGCGGATGGTACCTGCGGGGCGATCGGAGGAAAGGCGTGAAACGGCGGTGAAGGAGAAGCGGCGTGGAGCCCGGGTGTACTGTTCGAGGTGGCGGACTCGTCGAGTTCCGGCAGGGGTGTGGCGTGGCGGCCGGGGTGGTGGAGCGGCAACGAAGGCAAGAGGGAAAACTGGAGGAAAGAAAATGGGACAATGGAGGTGCGGGGTCCGAGAGGGGTTTGGGGTGTCAGAGTCCTACGTGGCTGCTGACTGGACTCCCCCTCACCCCCCCCCCCCCACACACACACACACTTTGTCTCGGATTTGTTGAAAAATATACATCTGAACCGCTCGGTGGACCGATAGAGATATGTGTTTGATGGCTAAACACGTCCTTAGTGCAGTCTAGACGGTTGTGTGCGATTTGAGGGTCCGCTTTAAATATACCCAAACGCCATACATTCTCTAAAGATTTCCTCTTAGTCTCCTCCCTCCAGCATTTGTCTTTTGTCATGCTTTTCATTATGGCAACATATAATTGGATTTTAAGCTTGTTTTTAGAACTGTAGCATTGCTGATTTCACGACATTTCCTCTCCATTATCAACGTAGCTACCACAAATTATTTGCAACACTCTACAAGTGAATTTTAAGTACCTATAACAAATTGTTCGTGACACTCTATGAGTGATTTTGAAGGAGGGGAGAGGGTTCCACAACCATTGC